>NW_027675680.1:0-40000 GCF_965601325.2 Salmo salar
ACAACACACACACACACACACAACACACACACACACACACACCGACAACACACACACACACACACCGACAACACACACACACAACACACACACACACACACCGACAACACACACACACACACATCGACAACACACACACACACACCGACAACACACACACACACACTGACAACACACACACACACACACACAAACCGACAACACACACACACACACACCGACAACACACACACACACACCGACAACACACACACACACCGACAACACACACACACACACACACCGACAACACACACACACACACACCGACAACACATAAACACACACACCGACAACACACACACACACACACTGACAACACACACACATACACACCGACAACACACACACACACACACCGACAACACACACACACACACCGACAACACACACACACACACCGACAACACACACACACACACACACACACACCAACAACACACACACACACACACCGACAACACACACACACACACACCGACAACACACACACACACCGACAACACACACACACACACACACCGACAACACACACACACACACACCGACAACACACACACACACACACACCGACAACACACACACACACACACACCGACAACACACACACACACACTGACAACACACACACACCGACAACACACACACACACACACCGACAACACACACACACACACACACACCGACAACACACACACACCGACACACACACACAACACAGACACACACACCGACAACACACACACACACACCGACAACACACACACACACACACACACACACACACACACACACACACACACACACCGACAACACACACACACACACACCGACAACACACACACACACACACCGACAACACACACACACACACACACACAAACACACACACACACCGACAACACACACACACACACACCGACAACACACACACACACACACACCGACAACACACACACACACACACAACCGACAACACACACACACACACACCGACAACACACACACACACACCGACAACACACACACACACCGACAACACACACACACACGACAACACACACACACACACACACCGACAACACACACACACAACACACACACACACACCGACAACACACACACACACCGACAACACACACACACACACACTGACAACACATAAACACACACACACCGACAACACACACACACACACACACACACACACACACACACCGACAACACACACACACAAACACCGACAACACACACACACACACCGACAACACACACACACACACCGACAACACACACACACACACCGACAACACACACACACACACCGACAACACACACACACACACACACACACACACACACACCGACAACACACACACACAAACACCGACAACACACACACACACACCGACAACACACACACACACACCGACAACACACACACACACACACACACACACCGACAACACACACACACACACACCGACAACACACACACACACACACACACCGACAACACACACACACACACCGACAACACACACACACACACACACACACCGACAACACACACACACCGACAACACACACACACACACACCGACAACACACACACACACACCGGCAACACACACACACACACACCGACAACACACACACACACACCGACAACACACACACACACACACCGACAACACACACACACACACCGACAACACACACACACACACACTGACAACACACACACACACCGACAACACACACACACACACACAACACACACACACACACACACCGACAACACACACACAAACACACCGACAACACACACACACAACACACACACACACACACCGACAACACACACACACACACATCGACAACACACACACACACACCGACAACACACACACACACACACACACCGACAACACACACACACAACACACACACACACACCGACAACACACACACACACCGACAACACACACACACACACCGACAACACACACACACACACACAAACCGACAACACACACACACACACACCGACAACACACACACACACACCGACAACACACACACCGACAACACACACACACACACACCGACAACACACACACACACACACCGACAAAACATAAACACACACACACTGACAACACACAAACACACACACACTGACAACACACACACATACACACCGACAACACACACACACACCGACAACACACACACACACACACACACACACACACACACACACACACACACCGACAACACACACACACACACACCGACAACACACACACACACACACCGACAACACACACACACCGACACACACACAAAACACACACACACCGACAACACACACACACACACACCGACAACACACACACACACACACACCGACAACACACACACACACACACAAACCGACAACACACACACACACACACCGACAACACACACACACACACCGACAACACACACACACACCGACAACACACACACACCGACAACACACACACACACACACACCGACAACACACACACACAACACACACACACACACCGACAACACACACACACACCGACAACACACACACACACACACTGACAACACATAAACACACACACACCGACAACACACACACACACACACACACACACACACACACCGACAACACACACACACAAACACCGACAACACACACACACACACCGACAACACACACACACACACCGACAACACACACACACACACCGACAACACACACACACACACCGACAACACACACACACACACACACACACACACACACCGACAACACACACACACAAACACCGACAACACACACACACACACCGACAACACACACACACACACCGACAACACACACACACACACACACACACACCGACAACACACACACACACACACCGACAACACACACACACACACACACACCGACAACACACACACACACACCGACAACACACACACACACACACACACACCGACAACACACACACACCGACAACACACACACACACACACCGACAACACACACACACACACCGGCAACACACACACACACACACCGACAACACACACACACACACCGACAACACACACACACACACACCGACAACACACACACACACACCGACAACACACACACACACACACTGACAACACACACACACACCGACAACACACACACACACACACAACACACACACACACACACACCGACAACACACACACAAACACACCGACAACACACACACACAACACACACACACACACACCGACAACACACACACACACACATCGACAACACACACACACACACCGACAACACACACACACACACACACACCGACAACACACACACACAACACACACACACACACCGACAACACACACACACACCGACAACACACACACACACACCGACAACACACACACACACACACAAACCGACAACACACACACACACACACCGACAACACACACACACACACCGACAACACACACACCGACAACACACACACACACACACCGACAACACACACACACACACACCGACAAACACACACACACACACACTGACAACACACAACACACACACACTGACAACACACACACATACACACCGACAACACACACACACACCGACAACACACACACACACACACACACACACACACACACACACACACACCGACAACACACACACACACACACCGACAACACACACACACACACACCGACAACACACACACACCGACACACACACAAAACACACACACACCGACAACACACACACACACACACACCGACAACACACACACACACACACACCGACAACACACACACACACACACAAACCGACAACACACACACACACACACCGACAACACACACACACACACCGACAACACACACACACACCGACAACACACACACACCGACAACACACACACACACACACACCGACAACACACACACACAACACACACACACACACCGACAACACACACACACACCGACAACACACACACACACACACCGACAACACACACACACACACCGACAACACACACACACCGACAACACACACACACACACACACCGACAACACACACACACACACTGACAACACATAAACACACACACACCGACAACACACACACACACACACACACACACACACACACCGACAACACACACACACAAACACCGACAACACACACACACACACCGACAACACACACACACACACCGACAACACACACACACACACCGACAACACACACACACACACCGACAACACACACACACACACACACACACACAAACACACACACCGACAACACACACACACAAACACCGACAACACACACACACACACCGACAACACACACACACACACCGACAACACACACACACACACACACACCGACAACACACACACACACACCGACAACACACACACACACACACACACCGACAACACACACACACACACCGACAACACACACACACACACACACACACCGACAACACACACACACCGACAACACACACACACACACACCGACAACACACACACACACACCGGCAACACACACACACACACACCGACAACACACACACACACACCGACAACACACACACACACACACCGACAACACACACACACACACCGACAACACACACACACACACACTGACAACACACAAACACACCGACAACACACACACACACACACAACACACACACACACACACACCGACAACACACACACAAACACACCGACAACACACACACACAACACACACACACACACACCGACAACACACACACACACACATCGACAACACACACACACACACCGACAACACACACACACACACACACACCGACAACACACACACACAACACACACACACACACCGACAACACACACACACACCGACAACACACACACACACACCGACAACACACACACACACACACAAACCGACAACACACACACACACACACCGACAACACACACACACACACCGACAACACACACACCGACAACACACACACACACACACCGACAACACACACACACACACACCGACAAAACATAAACACACACACACTGACAACACACAAACACACACACACTGACAACACACACACATACACACCGACAACACACACACACACACACAAACCGACAACACACACACACACACACCGACAACACACACACACACACACCGACAACACACACACACACCGACAACACACACACACCGACAACACACACACACACACACACCGACAACACACACACACAACACACACACACACACCGACAACACACACACACACCGACAACACACACACACACACCGACAACACACACACACACACACCGACAACACACACACACACACCGACAACACACACACACACACCGACAACACACACACAAACACACACACACCGACAACACACACACACACACACCGACAACACACACACACACACCGACAACACACACACACACCGACAACACACACACACACACACACACCGACAACACACACACACACACCGACAACACACACACACACACACACCGACAACACACACACACACACACACACACCGACAACACACACACACACACACTGACAACACACACACACACCGACAACACACACACACACACACCGACAACACACACACACACACACACACCGACAACACACACACACCGACACACACACACAACACACACACACACACCGACAACACACACACACACACACCGACAACACACACACACACACACCGACAACACACAGACACACACACTGACAACACACACACACACACACACCGACAACACACACACACACACACACACACACCGACAACACACACACACCGACACACACACACAACACACACACACCGACAACACACACACACACACACACCGACAACACACACACACACACCGACAACACACACACACACACACAAACCGACAACACACACACACACCGACAACACACACACACACACCGACAACACACACACACACCGACAACACACACACACCGACAACACACACACACACACACACACCGACAACACACACACACAACACACACACACACACCGACAACACACACACACACCGACAACACACACACACACACCGACAACACACACACACACACACAAACCGACAACACACACACACACACACACCGACAACAAGCACACACACACCGACAACACACACACCGACAACACACACACACACACACCGACAACACACACACACACACACCGACAAAACATAAACACACACACACTGACAACACACAAACACACACACACTGACAACACACACACATACACACCGACAACACACACACACACCGACAACACACACACACACACCGACAACACACACACACACACACACTGACAACACACACACACACACACCGACAACACACACACACACACCGACAACACACACACACACACCGACAACACACACACACACCGACAACACACACACACACACACACCGACAACACACACACACACACTGACAACACATAAACACACACACACCGACAACACACACACACACACACACACACACACACACACACACACACCGACAACACACACACACAAACACCGACAACACACACACACACACCGACAACACACACACACACACCGACAACACACACACACACACCGACAACACACACACACACACCGACAACACACACACACACACACACACACACACACACACACACCGACAACACACACACACAAACACCGACAACACACACACACACACCGACAACACACACACACCGACACACACACAAAACACACACACACCGACAACACACACACACACACACCGACAACACACACACACACACACACCGACAACACACACACACACACCGACAACACACACACACACACACCGACAACACACACACACACACCGACAACACACACACACACCGACAACACACACACACCGACAACACACACACACACACACACCGACAACACACACACACAACACACACACACACACCGACAACACACACACACACCGACAACACACACACACACACACCGACAACACACACACACACACACCGACAACACACACACACCGACAACACACACACACACACACCGACAACACACACACACACACTGACAACACATAAACACACACACACCGACAACACACACACACACACACACACACACACACACACCGACAACACACACACACAAACACCGACAACACACACACACACACCGACAACACACACACACACACCGACAACACACACACACACACCGACAACACACACACACACACCGACAACACACACACACACACACACACACACACACACACACACCGACAACACACACACACAAACACCGACAACACACACACACACACCGACAACACACACACACCGACAACACACACACACACACACACACCGACAACACACACACACACACACCGACAACACACACACACACACACACACCGACAACACACACACACACACCGACAACACACACACACACACACACACACCGACAACACACACACACCGACAACACACACACACACACACCGACAACACACACACACACACCGGCAACACACACACACACACACCGACAACACACACACACACACCGACAACACACACACACACACACCGACAACACACACACACACACCGACAACACACACACACACACACTGACAACACACACACACACCGACAACACACACACACACACACAACACACACACACACACACACCGACAACACACACACAAACACACCGACAACACACACACACAACACACACACACACACACCGACAACACACACACACACACATCGACAACACACACACACACACCGACAACACACACACACACACACACACCGACAACACACACACACAACACACACACACACACCGACAACACACACACACACCGACAACACACACACACACACCGACAACACACACACACACACACAAACCGACAACACACACACACACACACCGACAACACACACACACCGACAACACACACACCGACAACACACACACACACACCGACAACACACACACACACACACCGACAAAACATAAACACACACACACTGACAACACACAAACACACACACACCGACAACACACACACACCGACACACACACACAACACACACACACACACCGACAACACACACACACACACACCGACAACACACACACACACACACCGACAACACACAGACACACACACTGACAACACACACACACACACACCGACAACACACACACACACACACACACACACCGACAACACACACACACCGACACACACACACAACACACACACACCGACAACACACACACACACACACACCGACAACACACACACACACACCGACAACACACACACACACACACAAACCGACAACACACACACACACCGACAACACACACACACACACCGACAACACACACACACACCGACAACACACACACACCGACAACACACACACACACACACACACCGACAACACACACACACAACACACACACACACACCGACAACACACACACACACCGACAACACACACACACACACCGACAACACACACACACACACACAAACCGACAACACACACACACACACACACCGACAACAAGCACACACACACCGACAACACACACACCGACAACACACACACACACACACCGACAACACACACACACACACACCGACAAAACATAAACACACACACACTGACAACACACAAACACACACACACTGACAACACACACACATACACACCGACAACACACACACACACCGACAACACACAAACACACACCGACAACACACACACACACACACACTGTCAACACACACACATACACACCGACAACACACACACACACACCGACAACACACACACACACACCGACAACACACACACACACCGACAACACACACACACACACACACCGACAACACACACACACACACTGACAACACATAAACACACACACACCGACAACACACACACACACACACACACACACACACACACACACACACCGACAACACACACACACAAACACCGACAACACACACACACACACCGACAACACACACACACACACCGACAACACACACACACACACCGACAACACACACACACACACCGACAACACACACACACACACACACACACACACACACACACACCGACAACACACACACACAAACACCGACAACACACACACACACACCGACAACACACACACACCGACACACACACAAAACACACACACACCGACAACACACACACACACACACCGACAACACACACACACACACACACCGACAACACACACACACAAACCGACAACACACACACACACACACCGACAACACACACACACACACCGACAACACACACACACACCGACAACACACACACACCGACAACACACACACACACACACACCGACAACACACACACACAACACACACACACACACCGACAACACACACACACACCGACAACACACACACACACACACCGACAACACACACACACACACACCGACAACACACACACACCGACAACACACACACACACACACCGACAACACACACACACACACTGACAACACATAAACACACACACACCGACAACACACACACACACACACACACACACACACACACCGACAACACACACACACAAACACCGACAACACACACACACACACCGACAACACACACACACACACCGACAACACACACACACACACCGACAACACACACACACACACCGACAACACACACACACACACACACACACACACACACACACACCGACAACACACACACACAAACACCGACAACACACACACACACACCGACAACACACACACACCGACAACACACACACACACACACACACCGACAACACACACACACACACACCGACAACACACACACACACACACACACCGACAACACACACACACACACCGACAACACACACACACACACACACACACCGACAACACACACACACCGACAACACACACACACACACACCGACAACACACACACACACACCGGCAACACACACACACACACACCGACAACACACACACACACACCGACAACACACACACACACACACCGACAACACACACACACACACCGACAACACACACACACACACACTGACAACACACACACACACCGACAACACACACACACACACACAACACACACACACACACACACCGACAACACACACACAAACACACCGACAACACACACACACAACACACACACACACACACCGACAACACACACACACACACATCGACAACACACACACACACACCGACAACACACACACACACACACACACCGACAACACACACACACAACACACACACACACACCGACAACACACACACACACCGACAACACACACACACACACCGACAACACACACACACACACACAACCGACAACACACACACACACACACCGACAACACACACACACCGACAACACACACACCGACAACACACACACACACACCGACAACACACACACACACACACCGACAAAACATAAACACACACACACTGACAACACACAAACACACACACACTGACAACACACACACATACACACCGACAACACACACACACACCGACAACACACACACACACACACACACACACACACACACACACACCGACAACACACACACACACACACCGACAACACACACACACACACCGACAACACACACACACACCGACAACACACACACACCGACAACACACACACACACACACACCGACAACACACACACACAACACACACACACACACCGACAACACACACACACACCGACAACACACACACACACACACCGACAACACACACACACACACCGACAACACACACACACCGACAACACACACACACACACACACCGACAACACACACACACACACTGACAACACATAAACACACACACACCGACAACACACACACACACACACACACACACCGACAACACACACACACAAACACCGACAACACACACACACACACCGACAACACACACACACACACCGACAACACACACACACACACCGACAACACACACACACACACCGACAACACACACACACACACACACACACACACACACACACACACCGACAACACACACACACAAACACCGACAACACACACACACACACCGACAACACACACACACACACCGACAACACACACACACACACACACACCGACAACACACACACACACACACCGACAACACACACACACACACACACCGACAACACACACACACACACCGACAACACACACACACACACACACACACCGACAACACACACACACCGACAACACACACACACACACACCGACAACACACACACACACACCGGCAACACACACACACACACACCGACAACACACACACACACACCGACAACACACACACACACACACCGACAACACACACACACACACCGACAACACACACACACACACACTGACAACACACACACACACCGACAACACACACACACACACACAACACACACACACACACACACCGACAACACACACACAAACACACCGACAACACACACACACAACACACACACACACACACCGACAACACACACACACACACATCGACAACACACACACACACACCGACAACACACACACACACACACACACCGACAACACACACACACAACACACACACACACACCGACAACACACACACACACCGACAACACACACACACACACCGACAACACACACACACACACACAAACCGACAACACACACACACACACACCGACAACACACACACACACACCGACAACACACACACCGACAACACACACACACACACACCGACAACACACACACACACACACCGACAAAACATAAACACACACACACTGACAACACACAAACACACACACACTGACAACACACACACATACACACCGACAACACACACACACACCGACAACACACACACACACACTGACAACACATAAACACACACACACCGACAACACACACACACACACACACACACACACACACACCGACAACACACACACACAAACACCGACAACACACACACACACACCGACAACACAAACACACACACCGACAACACACACACACACACCGACAACACACACACACACACCGACAACACACACACACACACACACACACACACACACACACACCGACAACACACACACACAAACACCGACAACACACACACACACACCGACAACACACACACACACACACCGACAACACACACACACACACACACACCGACAACACACACACACACACACACACACCGACAACACACACACACCGACAACACACACACACACACACCGACAACACACACACACACACCGGCAACACACACACACACACACCGACAACACACACACACACACACACCGACAACACACACACACACACACCGACAACACACACACACACACCGACAACACACACACACACACACTGACAACACACACACACACCGACAACACACACACACACACACAACACACACACACACACACACCGACAACACACACACACACACACCGACAACACACACACACAACACACACACACACACACCGACAACACACACACACACACATCGACAACACACACACACACACCGACAACACACACACACACACTGACAACACACACACACACACACACAAACCGACAACACACACACACACACACCGACAACACACACACACACACCGACAACACACACACACACCGACAACACACACACACACACACACCGACAACACACACACACACACACCGACAACACATAAACACACACACCGACAACACACACACACACACACACTGACAACACACACACATACACACCGACAACACACACACACACCGACAACACACACACACACACCGACAACACACACACACACACCGACAACACACACACACACACACACACACACCAACAACACACACACACACACACCGACAACACACACACACACACACACCGACAACACACACACACACCGACAACACACACACACACAGACACCGACAACACACACACACACACACCGACAACACACACACACACACACCGACAACACACACACACACACACACACCGACAACACACACACACACACTGACAACACACACACACCGACAACACACACACACACACACCGACAACACACACACACACACACACACCGACAACACACACACACCGACACACACACACAACACAGACACACACACCGACAACACACACACACACACCGACAACACACACACACACACACACACACACACACACACACACACACACGACAACACACACACACACACACCGACAACACACACACACACACCGACAACACACACACACACACACACACACCGACAACACACACACACCGAAAACACACACACACACACACCGACAACACATAAACACACACACACCGACAACACACACACACACACACACACACACCGACAACACACACACACAAACACCGACAACACACACACACACACCGACAACACACACACACACACCGACAACACACACACACACACCGACAACACACACACACACACCGACAACACACACACACACACACACACACACACACACACACCGACAACACACACACACAAACACCGACAACACACACACACACACCGACAACACACACACACACACCGACAACACACACACACACACACACACCGACAACACACACACACACACACCGACAACACACACACACACACACACACCGACAACACACACACACACACCGACAACACACACACACACACACACACACCGACAACACACACACACCGACAACACACACACACACACACCGACAACACACACACACACACCGGCAACACACACACACACACACCGACAACACACACACACACACCGACAACACACACACACACACACCGACAACACACACACACACACCGACAACACACACACACACACACTGACAACACACACACACACCGACAACACACACACACACACACAACACACACACACACACACACCGACAACACACACACAAACACACCGACAACACACACACACAACACACACACACACACACCGACAACACACACACACACACATCGACAACACACACACACACACCGACAACACACACACACACACACACACCGACAACACACACACACAACACACACACACACACCGACAACACACACACACACCGACAACACACACACACACACCGACAACACACACACACACACACAAACCGACAACACACACACACACACACCGACAACACACACACACACACCGACAACACACACACCGACAACACACACACACACACACCGACAACACACACACACACACACCGACAAAACATAAACACACACACACTGACAACACACAAACACACACACACTGACAACACACACACATACACACCGACAACACACACACACACCGACAACACACACACACACACTGACAACACATAAACACACACACACCGACAACACACACACACACACACACACACACACACACACACACACCGACAACACACACACACAAACACCGACAACACACACACACACACCGACAACACAAACACACACACCGACAACACACACACACACACCGACAACACACACACACACACCGACAACACACACACACACACACACACACACACACACACACCGACAACACACACACACAAACACCGACAACACACACACACACACCGACAACACACACACACACACCGACAACACACACACACACACACACACCGACAACACACACACACACACACACACACCGACAACACACACACACCGACAACACACACACACACACACCGACAACACACACACACACACCGGCAACACACACACACACACACCGACAACACACACACACACACACACCGACAACACACACACACACACACCGACAACACACACACACACACCGACAACACACACACACACACACTGACAACACACACACACACCGACAACACACACACACACACACAACACACACACACACACACACCGACAACACACACACACACACACCGACAACACACACACACAACACACACACACACACACCGACAACACACACACACACACATCGACAACACACACACACACACCGACAACACACACACACACACTGACAACACACACACACACACACACAAACCGACAACACACACACACACACACCGACAACACACACACACACACCGACAACACACACACACACCGACAACACACACACACACACACACCGACAACACACACACACACACACCGACAACACATAAACACACACACCGACAACACACACACACACACACTGACAACACACACACATACACACCGACAACACACACACACACCGACAACACACACACACACACCGACAACACACACACACACACCGACAACACACACACACACACACACACACACCAACAACACACACACACACACACCGACAACACACACACACACACACACCGACAACACACACACACACCGACAACACACACACACACAGACACCGACAACACACACACACACACACCGACAACACACACACACACACACACCGACAACACACACACACACACACACACCGACAACACACACACACACACTGACAACACACACACACCGACAACACACACACACACACCGACAACACACACACACACACACACACCGACAACACACACACACCGACACACACACACAACACAGACACACACACCGACAACACACACACACACACACCGACAACACACACACACACACACACACACACACACACACACACACACACACACCGACAACACACACACACACACACCGACAACACACACACACACACACACCGACAACACACACACAAACACACACACACCGACAACACACACACACCGAAAACACACACACACACACACCGACAACACACACACACACACCGGCAACACACACACACACACACCGACAACACACACACACACACCGACAACACACACACACACACACCGACAACACACACACACACACCGACAACACACACACACACACACTGACAACACACACACACACCGACAACACACACACACACACACACACACACACACACACACACCGACAACACACACACAAACACACCGACAACACACACACACAACACACACACACACACACCGACAACACACACACACACACATCGACAACACACACACACACACCGACAACACACACACACACACACACACCGACAACACACACACACAACACACACACACACACCGACAACACACACACACACCGACAACACACACACACACACCGACAACACACACACACACACACAAACCGACAACACACACACACACACACCGACAACACACACACACACACACCGACAACACACACACCGACAACACACACACACACACACCGACAACACACACACACACACACCGACAAACATAAACACACACACACTGACAACACACAAACACACACACACTGACAACACACACACATACACACCGACAACACACACACACACCGACAACACACACACACACACTGACAACACATAAACACACACACACCGACAACACACACACACACACACACACACACACACACACACCGACAACACACACACACAAACACCGACAACACACACACACACACCGACAACACAAACACACACACCGACAACACACACACACACACCGACAACACACACACACACAACGACAACACACACACACACACACACACACACACACACACACCGACAACACACACACACAAACACCGACAACACACACACACACACCGACAACACACACACACACACCGACAACACACACACACACACACACACCGACAACACACACACACACACACACACACACCGACAACACACACACACCGACAACACACACACACACACACCGACAACACACACACACACACCGGCAACACACACACACACACACCGACAACACACACACACACACACACACCGACAACACACACACACACACACACACACCGACAACACACACACACCGACAACACACACACACACACACACCGACAACACACACACACACACCGGCAACACACACACACACACACCGACAACACACACACACACACCGACAACACACACACACACACACTGACAACACACACACACACCGACAACACACACACACACACACAACACACACACACACACACACCGACAACACACACACACACACACCGACAACACACACACACAACACACACACACACACACCGACAACACACACACACACACATCGACAACACACACACACACACCGACAACACACACACACACACTGACAACACACACACACACACACACAAACCGACAACACACACACACACACACCGACAACACACACACACACACCGACAACACACACACACACCGACAACACACACACACACACACACCGACAACACACACACACACACACCGACAACACATAAACACACACACCGACAACACACACACACACACACTGACAACACACACACATACACACCGACAACACACACACACACCGACAACACACACACACACACCGACAACACACACACACACACCGACAACACACACACACACACACACACACACCAACAACACACACACACACACACCGACAACACACACACACACACACACCGACAACACACACACACACCGACAACACACACACACACAGACACCGACAACACACACACACACACACCGACAACACACACACACACACACACCGACAACACACACACACACACACACACCGACAACACACACACACACACTGACAACACACACACACCGACAACACACACACACACACACCGACAACACACACACACACACACACACCGACAACACACACACACCGACACACACACACAACACAGACACACACACCGACAACACACACACACACACACCGACAACACACACACACACACACACACCACACACACACACACACACACACCGACAACACACACACACACACACCGACAACACACACACACACACACACCGACAACACACACACAAACACACACACACCGACAACACACACACACCGAAAACACACACACACACACACCGACAACACACACACACACACCGGCAACACACACACACACACACCGACAACACACACACACACACCGACAACACACACACACACACACCGACAACACACACACACACACCGACAACACACACACACACACACTGACAACACACACACACACCGACAACACACACACACACACAACACACACACACACACACACCGACAACACACACACAAACACACCGACAACACACACACACAACACACACACACACACACCGACAACACACACACACACACATCGACAACACACACACACACACCGACAACACACACACACACACACACACCGACAACACACACACACAACACACACACACACACCGACAACACACACACACACCGACAACACACACACACACACCGACAACACACACACACACACACAAACCGACAACACACACACACACACACCGACAACACACACACACACACCGACAACACACACACCGACAACACACACACACACACCGACAACACACACACACACACACCGACAAAACATAAACACACACACACTGACAACACACAAACACACACACACTGACAACACACACACATACACACCGACAACACACACACACACCGACAACACACACACACACACTGACAACACATAAACACACACACACCGACAACACACACACACACACACACACACACACACACACCGACAACACACACACACAAACACCGACAACACACACACACACACCGACAACACAAACACACACACCGACAACACACACACACACACCGACAACACACACACACACACCGACAACACACACACACACACACACACACACACACACACCGACAACACACACACACAAACACCGACAACACACACACACACACCGACAACACACACACACACACCGACAACACACACACACACACACACACCGACAACACACACACACACACACACACACCGACAACACACACACACCGACAACACACACACACACACACCGACAACACACACACACACACCGGCAACACACACACACACACACCGACAACACACACACACACACACACCGACAACACACACACACACACACCGACAACACACACACACACACCGACAACACACACACACACACACTGACAACACACACACACACCGACAACACACACACACACACACACTGTCAACACACACACATACACACCGACAACACACACACACACACCGACAACACACACACACACACCGACAACACACACACACACCGACAACACACACACACACACACACCGACAACACACACACACACACTGACAACACATAAACACACACACACCGACAACACACACACACACACACACACACACACACACACACCGACAACACACACACACAAACACCGACAACACACACACACACACCGACAACACACACACACACACCGACAACACACACACACACACCGACAACACACACACACACACACACACACACACACCGACAACACACACACACAAACACCGACAACACACACACACACACCGACAACACACACACACACACCGACAACACACACACACACACACACCGACAACACACACACACACACACCGACAACACACACACACACACACACACCGACAACACACACACACACACCGACAACACACACACACACACACACACCGACAACACACACACACCGACAACACACACACACACACACCGACAACACACACACACACACCGGCAACACACACACACACACACCGACAACACACACACACACACACACCGACAACACACACACACACACACCGACAACACACACACACACACCGACAACACACACACACACACACACACTGACAACACACACACACACCGACAACACACACACACACACACAACACACACACACACACACACCGACAACACACACACACACACACCGACAACACACACACACAACACACACACACACACACACCGACAACACACACACACACACATCGACAACACACACACACACACCGACAACACACACACACACACTGACAACACACACACACACACACACAAACCGACAACACACACACACACACACCGACAACACACAAACACACACCGACAACACACACACACACCGACAACACACACACACACACACACCGACAACACACACACACACACACCGACAACACATAAACACACACACCGACAACACACACACACACACACTGACAACACACACACATACACACCGACAACACACACACACACACCGACAACACACACACACACACCGACAACACACACACACACACCGACAACACACACACACACACACACACACACACACACACACCGACAACACACACACACAAACACCGACAACACACACACACACACCGACAACACAAACACACACACCGACAACACACACACACACACCGACAACACACACACACACAACGACACACACACACACACACACACACACACACACACACCGACAACACACACACACAAACACCGACAACACACACACACACACCGACAACACACACACACACACCGACAACACACACACACACACACACACCGACAACACACACACACACACACACACACACCGACAACACACACACACCGACAACACACACACACACACACCGACAACACACACACACACACCGGCAACACACACACACACACACCGACAACACACACACACACACACACACCGACAACACACACACACACACACACACACCGACAACACACACACACCGACAACACACACACACACACACCGACAACACACACACACACACCGGCAACACACACACACACACACCGACAACACACACACACACACACACCGACAACACACACACACACACACCGACAACACACACACACACACCGACAACACACACACACACACACTGACAACACACACACACACCGACAACACACACACACCGACAACACACACACACACACACCGACAAC
Source organism: Salmo salar (assembly GCF_965601325.2). Taxonomy (NCBI): domain Eukaryota; kingdom Metazoa; phylum Chordata; class Actinopteri; order Salmoniformes; family Salmonidae; genus Salmo; species Salmo salar. Next base: position 21,627 of record NW_027675680.1, read on the forward strand.
ACACACACACAACACACACACACACACCGACAACACACACACACACCGACAACACACACACACACACCGACAACACACACACACAACACACACACACACACACCGACAACACACACACACACACATCGACAACACACACACACACACCGACAACACACACACACACACTGACAACACACACACACACACACACAAACCGACAACACACACACACACACACCGACAACACACACACACACACCGACAACACACACACACACCGACAACACACACACACACACACACCGACAACACACACACACACACACCGACAACACATAAACACACACACCGACAACACACACACACACACACTGACAACACACACACATACACACCGACAACACACACACACACCGACAACACACACACACACACCGACAACACACACACACACACCGACAACACACACACACACACACACACACACCAACAACACACACACACACACACCGACAACACACACACACACACACACCGACAACACACACACACACCGACAACACACACACACACAGACACCGACAACACACACACACACACACCGACAACACACACACACACACACACCGACAACACACACACACACACACACACCGACAACACACACACACACACTGACAACACACACACACCGACAACACACACACACACACACCGACAACACACACACACACACCGACAACACACACACACCGACACACACACACAACACAGACACACACACCGACAACACACACACACACACACCCCGACAACACACACACACACACACACACACACACACACACACACACACACCGACAACACACACACACACACACCGACAACACACACACACACACACACCGACAACACACACACAAACACACACACACCGACAACACACACACACCGAAAACACACACACACACACACCGACAACACACACACACACACCGGCAACACACACACACACACACCGACAACACACACACACACACCGACAACACACACACACACACACCGACAACACACACACACACACCGACAACACACACACACACACACTGACAACACACACACACACCGACAACACACACACACACACAACACACACACACACACACACCGACAACACACACACAAACACACCGACAACACACACACACAACACACACACACACACACCGACAACACACACACACACACATCGACAACACACACACACACACCGACAACACACACACACACACACACACCGACAACACACACACACAACACACACACACACACCGACAACACACACACACACCGACAACACACACACACACACCGACAACACACACACACACACACAAACCGACAACACACACACACACACACCGACAACACACACACACACACCGACAACACACACACCGACAACACACACACACACCGACAACACACACACACACACACCGACAAAACATAAACACACACACACTGACAACACACAAACACACACACACTGACAACACACACACATACACACCGACAACACACACACACACCGACAACACACACACACACACTGACAACACATAAACACACACACACCGACAACACACACACACACACACACACACACACACACACACCGACAACACACACACACAAACACCGACAACACACACACACACACCGACAACACAAACACACACACCGACAACACACACACACACACCGACAACACACACACACACACCGACAACACACACACACACACACACACACACACACACACCGACAACACACACACACAAACACCGACAACACACACACACACACCGACAACACACACACACACACCGACAACACACACACACACACACACACCGACAACACACACACACACACACACACACCGACAACACACACACACCGACAACACACACACACACACACCGACAACACACACACACACACCGGCAACACACACACACACACACCGACAACACACACACACACACACACCGACAACACACACACACACACACCGACAACACACACACACACACCGACAACACACACACACACACACTGACAACACACACACACACCGACAACACACACACACACACACACTGTCAACACACACACATACACACCGACAACACACACACACACACCGACAACACACACACACACACCGACAACACACACACACACCGACAACACACACACACACACACACCGACAACACACACACACACACTGACAACACATAAACACACACACACCGACAACACACACACACACACACACACACACACACACACACACCGACAACACACACACACAAACACCGACAACACACACACACACACCGACAACACACACACACACACCGACAACACACACACACACACCGACAACACACACACACACACACACACACACACCGACAACACACACACACAAACACCGACAACACACACACACACACCGACAACACACACACACACACCGACAACACACACACACACACACACCGACAACACACACACACACACACCGACAACACACACACACACACACACACCGACAACACACACACACACACCGACAACACACACACACACACACACACCGACAACACACACACACCGACAACACACACACACACACACCGACAACACACACACACACACCGGCAACACACACACACACACACCGACAACACACACACACACACACACCGACAACACACACACACACACACCGACAACACACACACACACACCGACAACACACACACACACACACACACTGACAACACACACACACACCGACAACACACACACACACACACAACACACACACACACACACACCGACAACACACACACACACACACCGACAACACACACACACAACACACACACACACACACACCGACAACACACACACACACACATCGACAACACACACACACACACCGACAACACACACACACACACTGACAACACACACACACACACACACAAACCGACAACACACACACACACACACCGACAACACACAAACACACACCGACAACACACACACACACCGACAACACACACACACACACACACCGACAACACACACACACACACACCGACAACACATAAACACACACACCGACAACACACACACACACACACTGACAACACACACACATACACACCGACAACACACACACACACACCGACAACACACACACACACACCGACAACACACACACACACACCGACAACACACACACACACACACACACACCAACAACACACACACACACACACCGACAACACACACACACACACACACCGACAACACACACACACACCGACAACACACACACACACACACCGACAACACACACACAAACACACACCGACAACACACACACACACACACCGACAACACACAAACACACACACACACACCGACAACACACACACACACACTGACAACACACACACACCGACAACACACACACACACACACCGACAACACACACACACACACACACACCGACAACACACACACACCGACACACACACACAACACAGACACACACACCGACAACACACACACACACACCGACAACACACACACACACACACACACACACACACACACACACACACCGACAACACACACACACACACACCGACAACACACACACACACACACCGACAACACACACACACCGACACACACACAAAACACACACACACCGACAACACACACACACACACACCGACAACACACACACACACACACCGACAACACACACACACACACAAAAACCGACAACACACACACACACACACCGAAAACACACACACACACACCGACAACACACACACACACCGACAACACACACACACCGACAACACACACACACACACACCGACAACACACACACACAACACACACACACACACCGACAACACACACACACACCGACAACACACACACACACACCGACAACACACACACACACACCGACAACACACACACACCGACAACACACACACACAAACACCGACAACACACACACACACACCGACAACACACACACACACACCGACAACACACACACACACACACACACCGACAACACACACACACACACACCGACAACACACACACACACACACACACCGACAACACACACACACACACCGACAACACACACACACACACACACACCGACAACACACACACACACACACACACACACCGACAACACACACACACCGACAACACACACACACACACACCGACAACACACACACACACACCGGCAACACACACACACACACACCGACAACACACACACACACACACACACCGACAACACACACACACACACACACACACCGACAACACACACACACCGACAACACACACACACACACACCGACAACACACACACACACACCGGCAACACACACACACACACACCGACAACACACACACACACACACACCGACAACACACACACACACACACCGACAACACACACACACACACCGACAACACACACACACACACACTGACAACACACACACACACCGACAACACACACACACCGACAACACACACACACACACACCGACAACACACACACACAACACACACACACACACCGACAACACACACACACACCGACAACACACACACACACACCGACAACACACACACACAACACACACACACACACACCGACAACACACACACACACACATCGACAACACACACACACACACCGACAACACACACACACACACTGACAACACACACACACACACACACAAACCGACAACACACACACACACACACCGACAACACACACACACACACCGACAACACACACACACACCGACAACACACACACACACACACACCGACAACACACACACACACACACCGACAACACATAAACACACACACCGACAACACACACACACACACACTGACAACACACACACATACACACCGACACACACACACACACACCGACAACACACACACACACACCGACAACACACACACACACACCGACAACACACACACACACACACACACACACCAACAACACACACACACACACACCGACAACACACACACACACACACACCGACAACACACACACACACCGACAACACACACACACACAGACACCGACAACACACACACACACACACCGACAACACACACACACACACACACCGACAACACACACACACACACACACACCGACAACACACACACACACACTGACAACACACACACACCGACAACACACACACACACACACCGACAACACACACACACACACACACACCGACAACACACACACACCGACACACACACACAACACAGACACACACACCGACAACACACACACACACACACCCGACAACACACACACACACACACACACACACACACACACACACACACACCGACAACACACACACACACACACCGACAACACACACACACACACACACCGACAACACACACACAAACACACACACACCGACAACACACACACACCGAAAACACACACACACACACACCGACAACACACACACACACACCGGCAACACACACACACACACACCGACAACACACACACACACACCGACAACACACACACACACACACCGACAACACACACACACACACCGACAACACACACACACACACACTGACAACACACACACACACCGACAACACACACACACACACAACACACACACACACACACACCGACAACACACACACAAACACACCGACAACACACACACACAACACACACACACACACACCGACAACACACACACACACACATCGACAACACACACACACACACCGACAACACACACACACACACACACACCGACAACACACACACACAACACACACACACACACCGACAACACACACACACACCGACAACACACACACACACACCGACAACACACACACACACACACAAACCGACAACACACACACACACACACCGACAACACACACACACACACCGACAACACACACACCGACAACACACACACACACCGACAACACACACACACACACACCGACAAAACATAAACACACACACACTGACAACACACAAACACACACACACTGACAACACACACACATACACACCGACAACACACACACACACCGACAACACACACACACACACTGACAACACATAAACACACACACACCGACAACACACACACACACACACACACACACACACACACACCGACAACACACACACACAAACACCGACAACACACACACACACACCGACAACACAAACACACACACCGACAACACACACACACACACCGACAACACACACACACACACCGACAACACACACACACACACACACACACACACACACACCGACAACACACACACACAAACACCGACAACACACACACACACACCGACAACACACACACACACACCGACAACACACACACACACACACACACCGACAACACACACACACACACACACACACCGACAACACACACACACCGACAACACACACACACACACACCGACAACACACACACACACACCGGCAACACACACACACACACACCGACAACACACACACACACACACACCGACAACACACACACACACACACCGACAACACACACACACACACCGACAACACACACACACACACACTGACAACACACACACACACCGACAACACACACACACACACACACTGTCAACACACACACATACACACCGACAACACACACACACACACCGACAACACACACACACACACCGACAACACACACACACACCGACAACACACACACACACACACACCGACAACACACACACACACACTGACAACACATAAACACACACACACCGACAACACACACACACACACACACACACACACACACACACACCGACAACACACACACACAAACACCGACAACACACACACACACACCGACAACACACACACACACACCGACAACACACACACACACACCGACAACACACACACACACACACACACACACACCGACAACACACACACACAAACACCGACAACACACACACACACACCGACAACACACACACACACACCGACAACACACACACACACACACACCGACAACACACACACACACACACCGACAACACACACACACACACACACACCGACAACACACACACACACACCGACAACACACACACACACACACCACCGACAACACACACACACCGACAACACACACACACACACACCGACAACACACACACACACACCGGCAACACACACACACACACACCGACAACACACACACACACACACACCGACAACACACACACACACACACCGACAACACACACACACACACCGACAACACACACACACACACACACACTGACAACACACACACACACCGACAACACACACACACACACACAACACACACACACACACACACCGACAACACACACACACACACACCGACAACACACACACACAACACACACACACACACACACCGACAACACACACACACACACATCGACAACACACACACACACACCGACAACACACACACACACACTGACAACACACACACACACACACACAAACCGACAACACACACACACACACACCGACAACACACAAACACACACCGACAACACACACACACACCGACAACACACACACACACACACACCGACAACACACACACACACACACCGACAACACATAAACACACACACCGACAACACACACACACACACACTGACAACACACACACATACACACCGACAACACACACACACACACCGACAACACACACACACACACCGACAACACACACACACACACCGACAACACACACACACACACACACACACCAACAACACACACACACACACACCGACAACACACACACACACACACACCGACAACACACACACACACCGACAACACACACACACACACACCGACAACACACACACAAACACACACCGACAACACACACACACACACACCGACAACACACAAACACACACACACACACCGACAACACACACACACACACTGACAACACACACACACCGACAACACACACACACACACACCGACAACACACACACACACACACACACCGACAACACACACACACCGACACACACACACAACACAGACACACACACCGACAACACACACACACACACCGACAACACACACACACACACACACACACACACACACACACACACACCGACAACACACACACACACACACCGACAACACACACACACACACACCGACAACACACACACACCGACACACACACAAAACACACACACACCGACAACACACACACACACACACCGACAACACACACACACACACACCGACAACACACACACACACACAAAAACCGACAACACACACACACACACACCGAAAACACACACACACACACCGACAACACACACACACACCGACAACACACACACACCGACAACACACACACACACACACCGACAACACACACACACAACACACACACACACACCGACAACACACACACACACCGACAACACACACACACACACCGACAACACACACACACACACCGACAACACACACACACCGACAACACACACACACAAACACCGACAACACACACACACACACCGACAACACACACACACACACCGACAACACACACACACACACACACACCGACAACACACACACACACACACCGACAACACACACACACACACACACACCGACAACACACACACACACACCGACAACACACACACACACACACACACACCGACAACACACACACACCGACAACACACACACACACACACACCGACAACACACACACACACACCGGCAACACACACACACACACACCGACAACACACACACACACACACACCGACAACACACACACACACACACCGACAACACACACACACACACCGACAACACACACACACACACACTGACAACACACACACACACCGACAACACACACACACACACACACAGACAACACACACACACACACCGACAACACACACACACACACACACACCGACAACACACACACACACACACACACCGACAACACACACACACAACACACACACACACACCGACAACACACACACACACCGACAACACACACACACACACCGACAACACACACACACACACACAAACCGACAACACACACACACACACACCGACAACACACACACACACACCGACAACACACACACCGACAACACACACACACACACACCGACAACACACACACACACACACCGACAAAACATTGTCGGTTTGTGTGTGTGTGTGTGTGTTGTCGGTGTGTGTTTGTGTGTTGTCAGTGTGTGTGTGTTTACACACACACTGACAACACACAAACACACACACACTGACAACACACACACATACACACCGACAACACACACACACACCGACAACACACAAACACACACCGACAACACACACACACACACACACTGTCAACACACACACATACACACCGACAACACACACACACACACCGACAACACACACACACACACCGACAACACACACACACACCGACAACACACACACACACACACACCGACAACACACACACACACACTGACAACACATAAACACACACACACCGACAACACACACACACACACACACACACACACACACACACACACACCGACAACACACACACACAAACACCGACAACACACACACACACACCGACAACACACACACACACACCGACAACACACACACACACACCGACAACACACACACACACACACACACACACACACACACCGACAACACACACACACACACCGACAACACACACACACACACACACCGACAACACACACACACACACACACCGACAACACACACACACACACACCGACAACACACACACACACCGACAACACACACACACCGACAACACACACACACACACACCGACAACACACACACACAACACACACACACACACCGACAACACACACACACACCGACAACACACACACACACACCGACAACACACACACACACACCGACAACACACACACACCGACAACACACACACACAAACACCGACAACACACACACACACACCGACAACACACACACACACACCGACAACACACACACACACACACACACCGACAACACACACACACACACACCGACAACACACACACACACACACACACACCGACAACACACACACACACACCGACAACACACACACACACACACACACACCGACAACACACACACACCGACAACACACACACACACACACACCGACAACACACACACACACACCGGCAACACACACACACACACACCGACAACACACACACACACACACACCGACAACACACACACACACACACCGACAACACACACACACACACCGACAACACACACACACACACACTGACAACACACACACACACCGACAACACACACACACACACACACACCGACAACACACACACACCGACACACACACACAACACACACACACCGACAACACACACACACACACACACAGACAACACACACACACACACCGACAACACACACACACACACACAAACCGACAACACACACACACACACACCGACAACACACACACACACACCGACAACACACACACACACCGACAACACACACACACCGACAACACACACACACACACACACACCGACAACACACACACACAACACACACACACACACCGACAACACACACACACACCGACAACACACACACACACACCGACAACACACACACACAAACACCGACAACACACACACACACACCGACAACACACACACACACACCGACAACACACACACACACACCGACAACACACACACACACACACACACACACACACACACCGACAACACACACACACACACCGACAACACACACACACACACACCGACAACACACACACACACACCGACAACACACACACACACACACCGACAACACACACACACACCGACAACACACACACACCGACAACACACACACACACACACCGACAACACACACACACAACACACACACACACACCGACAACACACACACACACCGACAACACACACACACACACCGACAACACACACACACACACCGACAACACACACACACCGACAACACACACACACAAACACCGACAACACACACACACACACCGACAACACACACACACACACCGACAACACACACACACACCGACAACACACACACACCGACAACACACACACACACACACCGACAACACACACACACACACACACACACACACACCGACAACACACACACACACCGACAACACACACACACACACCGACAACACACACACACACACCGACAACACACACACACCGACAACACACACACACAAACACCGACAACACACACACACACACCGACAACACACACACACACACCGACAACACACACACACACACACACACCGACAACACACACACACACACACCGACAACACACACACACACACACACACACCGACAACACACACACACACACCGACAACACACACACACACACACACACACCGACAACACACACACACCGACAACACACACACACACACACACCGACAACACACACACACACACCGGCAACACACACACACACACACCGACAACACACACACACACACACACCGACAACACACACACACACACACCGACAACACACACACACACACCGACAACACACACACACACACACTGACAACACACACACACACCGACAACACACACACACACACACACACCGACAACACACACACACCGACACACACACACACACACACACACACCGACAACACACACACACACACACACAGACAACACACACACACACACCGACAACACACACACACACACACAAACCGACAACACACACACACACACACCGACAACACACACACACACACCGACAACACACACACACACCGACAACACACACACACCGACAACACACACACACACACACACACCGACAACACACACACACAACACACACACACACACCGACAACACACACACACACCGACAACACACACACACACACCGACAACACACACACACAAACACCGACAACACACACACACACACCGACAACACACACACACACACCGACAACACACACACACACACCGACAACACACACACACACACACACACACACACACACACCGACAACACACACACACACACCGACAACACACACACACACACACCGACAACACACACACACACACCGACAACACACACACACACACACCGACAACACACACACACACCGACAACACACACACACCGACAACACACACACACACACACCGACAACACACACACACACACACACACACACACACCGACAACACACACACACACCGACAACACACACACACACACCGACAACACACACACACACACCGACAACACACACACACCGACAACACACACACACAAACACCGACAACACACACACACACACCGACAACACACACACACACACCGACAACACACACACACACACACACACCGACAACACACACACACACACACCGACAACACACACACACACACACACACACCGACAACACACACACACACACCGACAACACACACACACACACACACACACCGACAACACACACACACCGACAACACACACACACACACACACCGACAACACACACACACACACCGGCAACACACACACACACACACCGACAACACACACACACACACACACCGACAACACACACACACACACACCGACAACACACACACACACACCGACAACACACACACACACACACTGACAACACACACACACACCGACAACACACACACACACACACACACCGACAACACACACACACCGACACACACACACAACACACACACACCGACAACACACACACACACACACACAGACAACACACACACACACACCGACAACACACACACACACACACAAACCGACAACACACACACACACACACCGACAACACACACACACACACCGACAACACACACACACACCGACAACACACACACACCGACAACACACACACACACACACACACACCGACAACACACACACACAACACACACACACACACCGACAACACACACACACACCGACAACACACACACACACACCGACAACACACACACACACACACAAACCGACAACACACACACACACACACCGACAACACACACACACACACCGACAACACACACACCGACAACACACACACACACACACCGACAACACACACACACACACACCGACAAAACATTGTCGGTTTGTGTGTGTGTGTGTGTGTTGTCGGTGTGTGTTTGTGTGTTGTCAGTGTGTGTGTGTTTACACACACACTGACAACACACAAACACACACACACTGACAACACACACACATACACACCGACAACACACACACACACCGACAACACACAAACACACACCGACAACACACACACACACACACACTGTCAACACACACACATACACACCGACAACACACACACACACACCGACAACACACACACACACACCGACAACACACACACACACCGACAACACACACACACACACACACCGACAACACACACACACACACTGACAACACATAAACACACACACACCGACAACACACACACACACACACCACACACACACACACACACACCGACAACACACACACACAAACACCGACAACACACACACACACACCGACAACACACACACACACACCGACAACACACACACACACACCGACAACACACACACACACACACACACACACACACACACCGACAACACACACACACAAACACCGACAACACACACACACCGACAACACACACACACACACACCGACAACACACACACACACACACACCGACAACACACACACACACACACCGACAACACACACACACACACACCGACAACACACACACACACACCGACAACACACACACACACACACACACCGACAACACACACACACCGACAACACACACACACACACACCGACAACACACACACACACACCGGCAACACACACACACACACACCGACAACACACACACACACACACACACCGACAACACACACACACACACACCGACAACACACACACACACACCGACAACACACACACACACACACTGACAACACACACACACACCGACAACACACACACACACACACACCGACAACACACACACACACACACCGACAACACACACACACAACACACACACACACACACCGACAACACACACACACACACATCGACAACACACACACACACACCGACAACACACACACACACACTGACAACACACACACACACACACACAAACCGACAACACACACACACACACACCGACAACACACACACACACACCGACAACACACACACACACCGACAACACACACACACACACACACCGACAACACACACACACACACACCGACAACACATAAACACACACACCGACAACACACACACACACACACTGACAACACACACACATACACACCGACAACACACACACACACACCGACAACACACACACACCGACAACACACACACACACACCGACAACACACACACACACACACACACACACCAACAACACACACACACACACACCGACAACACACACACACACACACACCGACAACACACACACACACCGACAACACACACACACACACACCGACAACACACACACACACACACCGACAACACACACACACACACACACCGACAACACACACACACACACACACACACCGACAACACACACACACACACTGACAACACACACACACCGACAACACACACACACACACACCGACAACACACACACACACACACACACCGACAACACACACACACCGACACACACACACAACACAGACACACACACCGACAACACACACACACACACCGACAACACACACACACACACACACACACACACACACACACACACACCGACAACACACACACACACACACCGACAACACACACACACACACACCGACAACACACACACACCGACACACACACAAAACACACACACACCGACAACACACACACACACACACCGACAACACACACACACACACACCGACAACACACACACACACACAAAAACCGACAACACACACACACACACACCGACAACACACACACACACACCGACAACACACACACACACCGACAACACACACACACCGACAACACACACACACACACACGACAACACACACACACAACACACACACACACACCGACAACACACACACACACCGACAACACACACACACACACCGACAACACACACACACACACCGACAACACACACACACCGACAACACACACACACACACACACCGACAACACACACACACACACTGACAACACATAAACACACACACACCGACAACACACACACACACACACACACACACACACCGACAACACACACACACAAACACCGACAACACACACACACACACCGACAACACACACACACACACCGACAACACACACACACACACCGACAACACACACACACACACCGACAACACACACACACACACACACACACA
The DNA here is from genome assembly GCF_965601325.2 of Salmo salar. Taxonomy (NCBI): domain Eukaryota; kingdom Metazoa; phylum Chordata; class Actinopteri; order Salmoniformes; family Salmonidae; genus Salmo; species Salmo salar. Next base: position 37,499 of record NW_027675680.1, read on the forward strand.
CACACACCGACAACACACACAAACACCGACAACACACACACACACACCGACAACACACACACACACACCGACAACACACATACACACACACACACCGACAACACACACACACACACACCGACAACACACACACACACACACACACCGACAACACACACACACACACCGACAACACACACACACACACACACACACCGACAACACACACACACCGACAACACACACACACACACACCGACAACACACACACACACACCGACAACACACACACACACACACAAACCGACAACACACACACACACACACCGACAACACACACACACACACCGACAACACACACACCGACAACACACACACACACACACCGACAACACACACACACACACACCGACAAAACATTGTCGGTTTGTGTGTGTGTGTGTGTGTTGTCGGTGTGTGTTTGTGTGTTGTCAGTGTGTGTGTGTTTACACACACACTGACAACACACAAACACACACACACTGACAACACACACACATACACACCGACAACACACACACACACCGACAACACACAAACACACACCGACAACACACACACACACACACACTGTCAACACACACACATACACACCGACAACACACACACACACACCGACAACACACACACACACACCGACAACACACACACACACCGACAACACACACACACACACACACCGACAACACACACACACACACTGACAACACATAAACACACACACACCGACAACACACACACACACACACACACACACACACACACACACCGACAACACACACACACAAACACCGACAACACACACACACACACCGACAACACACACACACACACCGACAACACACACACACACACCGACAACACACACACACACACACACACACACACACACACCGACAACACACACACACAAACACCGACAACACACACACACCGACAACACACACACACACACACCGACAACACACACACACACACACACCGACAACACACACACACACACACCGACAACACACACACACACACACACACCGACAACACACACACACACACCGACAACACACACACACACACACACACCGACAACACACACACACCGACAACACACACACACACACACCGACAACACACACACACACACCGGCAACACACACACACACACACCGACAACACACACACACACACACACACACACCGACAACACACACACACACACACCGACAACACACACACACACACCGACAACACACACACACACACACTGACAACACACACACACACCGACAACACACACACACACACACACCGACAACACACACACACACACACCGACAACACACACACACAACACACACACACACACACCGACAACACACACACACACACATCGACAACACACACACACACACCGACAACACACACACACACACTGACAACACACACACACACACACACAAACCGACAACACACACACACACACACCGACAACACACACACACACACCGACAACACACACACACACCGACACACACACACACACACACACACACCGACAACACACACACACACACACCGACAACACATAAAAACACACACCGACAACACACACACACACACACTGACAACACACACACATACACACCGACAACACACACACACACACCGACAACACACACACACACACCGACAACACACACACACACACCGACAACACACACACACACACACACACACACCAACAACACACACAAACACACACACCGAAAACACACACACACACACACACCGACAACACACACACACACCGACAACACACACACACACACACCGACAACACACACACACACACACCGACAACACACACACACACACCGACAACACACACACACACACACACACACCGACAACACACACACACACACTGACAACACACACACACCGACAACACACACACACACACACCGACAACACACACACACACACACACACCGACAACACACACACACCGACACACACACACAACACAGACACACACACCGACAACACACACACACACACCGACAACACACACACACACACACACACACACACACACACACACACACACCGACAACACACACACACACACACCGACAACACACACACACACACACCGACAACACACACACACCGACACACACACAAAACACACACACACCGACAACACACACACACACACACCGACAACACACACACACACACACCGACAACACACACACACACACAAAAACCGACAACACACACACACACACACCGACAACACACACACACACACCGACAACACACACACACACCGACAACACACACACACCGACAACACACACACACACACACCGACAACACACACACACAACACACACACACACACCGACAACACACACACACACCGACAACACACACACACACACCGACAACACACACACACACACCGACAACACACACACA
>NW_027675680.1:45000-47500 GCF_965601325.2 Salmo salar
CACACACCGACAACACACACACACACACACCGACAACACACACACACAACACACACACACACACCGACAACACACACACACACCGACAACACACACACACACACCGACAACACACACACACACACACACAAACCGACAACACACACACACACACACCGACAACACACACACACACACCGACAACACACACACACACACTGACAACACACACACACACACACACCGACAACACACACACACACACCGACAACACACACACACACACACACCGACAACACACACACACACACACCGACAACACACACACACACACACACACCGACAACACACACACACACACCGACAACACACACACACACACACACACACCGACAACACACACACACCGACAACACACACACACACACACCGACAACACACACACACACACCGGCAACACACACACACACACACCGACAACACACACACACACACACCGACAACACACACACACACACACCGACAACACACACACACACACACTGACAACACACACACACACCGACAACACACACACACACACACAACACACACACACACACACACCGACAACACACACACAAACACACCGACAACACACACACACAACACACACACACACACACCGACAACACACACACACACATCGACAACACACACACACACACCGACAACACACACACACCACACACACCGACAACACACACACACAACACACACACACACACCGACAACACACACACACACCGACAACACACACACACACACCGACAACACACACACACACACACAACCGACAACACACACACACACACACCGACAACACACACACACACACCGACAACACACACACTGACAACACACACACACACACACCGACAACACACACACACACACACCGACAAAACATAAACACACACACACTGACAACACACAAACACACACACACTGACAACACACACACATACACACCGACAACACACACACACACCGACAACACACAAACACACACCGACAACACACACACACACACACACTGTCAACACACACACATACACACCGACAACACACACACACACACCGACAACACACACACACACACCGACAACACACACACACACCGACAACACACACACACACACACACCGACAACACACACACACACACCGACAACACATAAACACACACACACCGACAACACACACACACACACACACACACACACACACACACCGACAACACACACACACAAACACCGACAACACACACACACACACCGACACACACACACACACACACACCGACAACACACACACACACACACCGACAACACACACACACACACCGACAACACACACACACACACACTGACAACACACACACACACACACACGACAACACACACACACACACACCGACAACACACACACACACACCGGCAACACACACACACACACACCGACAACACACACACACACACACACCGACAACACACACACACACACACCGACAACACACACACACACACCGACAACACACACACACACACACTGACAACACACACACACACCGACAACACACACACACACACACAACACACACACACACACACACCGACAACACACACACACACACACCGACAACACACACACACAACACACACACACACACACCGACAACACACACACACACACATCGACAACACACACACACACACCGACAACACACACACACACACTGACAACACACACACACACACACACAAACCGACAACACACACACACACACACCGACAACACACACACACACACCGACAACACACACACACACCGACAACACACACACACACACACACCGACAACACACACACACACACACCGACAACACATAAACACACACACCGACAACACACACACACACACACTGACAACACACACACATACACACCGACAACACACACACACACACCGACAACACACACACACACACACCGACAACACACACACACACACCGACACACAACACACACACACACACACCAACAACACACACACACACACACCGACAACACACACACACACACACACCGACAACACACACACACACCGACAACACACACACACACACACCGACAACACACACACACACACACCGACAACACACACACACACACACACCGACAACACACACACACACACACACACACCGACACACACACACACACTGACAACACACACACACCGACAACACACACACACACACACCGACAACACACACACACACACACACACCGACAACACACACACACCGACACACACACACAACACAGACACACACACCGACAACACACACACACACACCGACAACACACACACACACACACACACACACACACACACACACACACACACCGACAACACACACACACACACACCGACAACACACACACACACACACCGACAACACACACACACCGACACAC
>NW_027675680.1:52500-57500 GCF_965601325.2 Salmo salar
CACACACACACACACACACACACCAACAACACACACACACACACACCGACAACACACACACACACACACACCGACAACACACACACACACCGACAACACACACACACACACACCGACAACACACACACACACACACCGACAACACACACACACACACACACCGACAACACACACACACACACACACACCGACAACACACACACACTGACAACACACACACACCGACAACACACACACACACACACCGACAACACACACACACACACACACACCGACAACACACACACACCGACACACACACACAACACAGACACACACACCGACAACACACACACACACACCGACAACACACACACACACACACCACACACACACACACACACACACACCGACAACACACACACACACACACCGACAACACACACACACACACACACCGACAACACACACAAACACCGACAACACACACACACACACCGACAACACACACACACACACCGACAACACACATACACACACACACACCGACAACACACACACACACACACCGACAACACACACACACACACACACACCGACAACACACACACACACACCGACAACACACACACACACACACACACACCGACAACACACACACACCGACAACACACACACACACACACCGACAACACACACACACACACCGGCAACACACACACACACACACCGACAACACACACACACACACACACCGACAACACACACACACACACACCGACAACACACACACACACACCGACAACACACACACACACACACTGACAACACACACACACACCGACAACACACACACACACACACAACACACACACACACACACACCGACAACACACACACAAACACACCGACAACACACACACACAACACACACACACACACACCGACAACACACACACACACATCGACAACACACACACACACACCGACAACACACACACACACACACACACCGACAACACACACACAACACACACACACACACCGACAACACACACACACACCGACAACACACACACACACACCGACAACACACACACACACACACAAACCGACAACACACACACACACACACCGACAACACACACACACACACCGACAACACACACACTGACAACACACACACACACACACCGACAACACACACACACACACACCGACAAAACATAAACACACACACACTGACAACACACAAACACACACACACTGACAACACACACACATACACACCGACAACACACACACACACCGACAACACACAAACACACACCGACAACACACACACACACACACACTGTCAACACACACACATACACACCGACAACACACACACACACACCGACAACACACACACACACACCGACAACACACACACACACCGACAACACACACACACACACACACCGACAACACACACACACACACTGACAACACATAAACACACACACACCGACAACACACACACACACACACACACACACACACACACCGACAACACACACACACAAACACCGACAACACACACACACACACCGACAACACACACACACACACACACCGACAACACACACACACACACACCGACAACACACACACACACACCGACAACACACACACACACACACTGACAACACACACACACACACACACACACACACACACACACACACACCGACAACACACACACACACACCGGCAACACACACACACACACACCGACAACACACACACACACACACACCGACAACACACACACACACACACCGACAACACACACACACACACCGACAACACACACACACACACACTGACAACACACACACACACCGACAACACACACACACACACACAACACACACACACACACACACCGACAACACACACACACACACACCGACAACACACACACACAACACACACACACACACACCGACAACACACACACACACACATCGACAACACACACACACACACCGACAACACACACACACACACTGACAACACACACACACACACACACAAACCGACAACACACACACACACACACCGACAACACACACACACACACCGACAACACACACACACACCGACAACACACACACACACACACACCGACAACACACACACACACACACCGACAACACATAAAAACACACACCGACAACACACACACACACACACTGACAACACACACACATACACACCGACAACACACACACACACACCGACAACACACACACACACACACCGACAACACACACACATACACCGACACACACACACACACACACACACACACACCAACAACACACACACACACACACCGACAACACACACACACACACACACCGACAACACACACACACACCGACAACACACACACACACACACCGACAACACACACACACACACACCGACAACACACACACACACACACACCGACAACACACACACACACACACACACACCGACAACACACACACACTGACAACACACACACACCGACAACACACACACACACACACCGACAACACACACACACACACACACATCGACAACACACACACACCGACACACACACACAACACAGACACACACACCGACAACACACACACACACACCGACAACACACACACACACACACACACACACACACACACACACACACCGACAACACACACACACACACACCGACAACACACACACACACACACCGACAACACACACACACCGACACACACACAAAACACACACACACCGACAACACACACACACACACACCGACAACACACACACACACACACCGACAACACACACACACACACAAAAACCGACAACACACACACACACACACCGACAACACACACACACACACCGACAACACACACACACACCGACAACACACACACACCGACAACACACACACACACACACCGACAACACACACACACAACACACACACACACACCGACAACACACACACACACCGACAACACACACACACACACCGACAACACACACACACACACACACAAACCGACAACACACACACACACACACCGACAACACACACACACACACCGACAACACACACACACACACTGACAACACACACACACACACACACAAACCGACAACACACACACACACACACCGACAACACACACACACACACACACCGACAACACACACACACACCGACAACACACACACACACACACCGACAACACACACACACACACACCGACAACACACACACACACACACACCGACAACACACACACACACACACACACACCGACAACACACACACACTGACAACACACACACACCGACAACACACACACACACACACCGACAACACACACACACACACACACACCGACAACACACACACACCGACACACACACACAACACAGACACACACACCGACAACACACACACACACACCGACAACACACACACACACACACACACACACACACACACACACACACACACACCGACAACACACACACACACACACCGACAACACACACACACACACACCGACAACACACACACACCGACACACACACAAAACACACACACACCGACAACACACACACACACACACCGACAACACACACACACACACACCGACAACACACACACACACACAAAAACCGACAACACACACACACACACACCGACAACACACACACACACACCGACAACACACACACACACCGACAACACACACACACCGACAACACACACACACACACACCGACAACACACACACACAACACACACACACACACCGACAACACACACACACACCGACAACACACACACACACACCGACAACACACACACACACACACACAAACCGACAACACACACACACACACACCGACAACACACACACACACACCGACAACACACACACACACACTGACAACACACACACACACACACACAAACCGACAACACACACACACACACACCGACAACACACATACACACACACACACCGACAACACACACACACACACACCGACAACACACACACACACACACACACCGACAACACACACACACACACCGACAACACACACACACACACACACACACCGACAACACACACACACCGACAACACACACACACACACACCGACAACACACACACACACACCGGCAACACACACACACACACACCGACAACACACACACACACACACCGACAACACACACACACACACCGACAACACACACACACACACACTGACAACACACACACACACCGACAACACACACACACACACACAACACACACACACACACACACCGACAACACACACACAAACACACCGACAACACACACACACAACACACACACACACACACCGACAACACACACACACACATCGACAACACACACACACACACCGACAACACACACACACACACACACACCGACAACACACACACACAACACACACACACACACCGACAACACACACACACACCGACAACACACACACACACACCGACAACACACACACACACACACAAACCGACAACACACACACACACACACCGACAACACACACACACACACCGACAACACACACACTGACAACACACACACACACACACCGACAACACACACACACACACACCGACAAAACATAAACACACACACACTGACAACACACAAACACACACACACTGACAACACACACACATACACACCGACAACACACACACACACCGACAACACACAAACACACACCGACAACACACACACACACACACACTGTCAACACACACACATACACACCGACAACACACACACACACACCGACAACACACACACACACACCGACAACACACACACACACCGACAACACACACACACACACACACCGACAACACACACACACACACTGACAACACATAAACACACACACACCGA
>NW_027675680.1:60000-65000 GCF_965601325.2 Salmo salar
CAACACACACACACACACCGACAACACACACACACACCGACAACACACACACACACACCGACAACACACACACACACACACACAAACCGACAACACACACACACACACACCGACAACACACACACACACACCGACAACACACACACACACACTGACAACACACACACACACACACACAAACCGACAACACACACACACACACACCGACAACACACATACACACACACACACCGACAACACACACACACACACACCGACAACACACACACACACACACACACCGACAACACACACACACACACCGACAACACACACACACACACACACACACCGACAACACACACACACCGACAACACACACACACACACACCGACAACACACACACACACACCGGCAACACACACACACACACACCGACAACACACACACACACACACCGACAACACACACACACACACCGACAACACACACACACACACACTGACAACACACACACACACCGACAACACACACACACACACACAACACACACACACACACACACCGACAACACACACACAAACACACCGACAACACACACACACAACACACACACACACACACCGACAACACACACACACACATCGACAACACACACACACACACCGACAACACACACACACACACACACACCGACAACACACACACACAACACACACACACACACCGACAACACACACACACACCGACAACACACACACACACACCGACAACACACACACACACACACAAACCGACAACACACACACACACACACCGACAACACACACACACACACCGACAACACACACACTGACAACACACACACACACACACCGACAACACACACACACACACACCGACAAAACATAAACACACACACACTGACAACACACAAACACACACACACTGACAACACACACACATACACACCGACAACACACACACACACCGACAACACACAAACACACACCGACAACACACACACACACACACACTGTCAACACACACACATACACACCGACAACACACACACACACACCGACAACACACACACACACACCGACAACACACACACACACCGACAACACACACACACACACACACCGACAACACACACACACACACTGACAACACATAAACACACACACACCGACAACACACACACACACACACACACACACACACACACACCGACAACACACACACACAAACACCGACAACACACACACACACACCGACAACACACACACACACACACACCGACAACACACACACACACACACCGACAACACACACACACACACCGACAACACACACACACACACACTGACAACACACACACACACACACACACACACACACACACACACACACCGACAACACACACACACACACCGGCAACACACACACACACACACCGACAACACACACACACACACACACCGACAACACACACACACACACACCGACAACACACACACACACACCGACAACACACACACACACACACTGACAACACACACACACACCGACAACACACACACACACACACAACACACACACACACACACACCGACAACACACACACACACACACCGACAACACACACACACAACACACACACACACACACCGACAACACACACACACACACATCGACAACACACACACACACACCGACAACACACACACACACACTGACAACACACACACACACACACACAAACCGACAACACACACACACACACACCGACAACACACACACACACACCGACAACACACACACACACCGACAACACACACACACACACACACCGACAACACACACACACACACACCGACAACACATAAAAACACACACCGACAACACACACACACACACACTGACAACACACACACATACACACCGACAACACACACACACACACCGACAACACACACACACACACACACGACAACACACACACATACACCGACAACACACACACACACACACACACACACCAACAACACACACACACACACACCGACAACACACACACACACACACACCGACAACACACACACACACCGACAACACACACACACACACACCGACAACACACACACACACACACCGACAACACACACACACACACACACCGACAACACACACACACACACACACACCGACAACACACACACACTGACAACACACACACACCGACAACACACACACACACACACCGACAACACACACACACACACACACACCGACAACACACACACACCGACACACACACACAACACAGACACACACACCGACAACACACACACACACACCGACAACACACACACACACACACACACACACACACACACACACACACACCGACAACACACACACACACACACCGACAACACACACACACACACACCGACAACACACACACACCGACACACACACAAAACACACACACACCGACAACACACACACACACACACCGACAACACACACACACACACACCGACAACACACACACACACACAAAAACCGACAACACACACACACACACACCGACAACACACACACACACACCGACAACACACACACACACCGACAACACACACACACCGACAACACACACACACACACACCGACAACACACACACACAACACACACACACACACCGACAACACACACACACACCGACAACACACACACACACACCGACAACACACACACACACACCGACAACACACACACACCGACAACACACACACACACACACACCGACAACACACACACACACACTGACAACACATAAACACACACACACCGACAACACACACACACACACACACACACACACACACCGACAACACACACACACAAACACCGACAACACACACACACACACCGACAACACAAACACACACACCGACAACACACACACACACACCGACAACACACACACACACACCGACAACACACACACACACACACACACACACACACACCGACAACACACACACACAAACACCGACAACACACACACACACACCGACAACACACACACACACACCGACAACACACATACACACACACACACCGACAACACACACACACACACACCGACAACACACACACACACACACACACCGACAACACACACACACACACCGACAACACACACACACACACACACACACCGACAACACACACACACCGACAACACACACACACACACACCGACAACACACACACACACACCGGCAACACACACACACACACACCGACAACACACACACACACACACACCGACAACACACACACACACACACCGACAACACACACACACACACCGACAACACACACACACACACACTGACAACACACACACACACCGACAACACACACACACACACACAACACACACACACACACACACCGACAACACACACACAAACACACCGACAACACACACACACAACACACACACACACACACCGACAACACACACACACACACATCGACAACACACACACACACACCGACAACACACACACACACACACACACCGACAACACACACACACAACACACACACACACACCGACAACACACACACACACCGACAACACACACACACACACCGACAACACACACACACACACACAAACCGACAACACACACACACACACACCGACAACACACACACACACACCGACAACACACACACCTGACAACACACACACACACACACCGACAACACACACACACACACACCGACAAAACATAAACACACACACACTGACAACACACAAACACACACACACTGACAACACACACACATACACACCGACAACACACACACACACCGACAACACACAAACACACACCGACAACACACACACACACACACACTGTCAACACACACACATACACACCGACAACACACACACACACACCGACAACACACACACACACACCGACAACACACACACACACCGACAACACACACACACACACACACCGACAACACACACACACACACTGACAACACATAAACACACACACACCGACAACACACACACACACACACACACACACACACACACACCGACAACACACACACACAAACACCGACAACACACACACACACACCGACAACACACACACACACACACACCGACAACACACACACACACACACCGACAACACACACACACACACCGACAACACACACACACACACACTGACAACACACACACACACACACACACACACACACACACACACACCGACAACACACACACACACACCGGCAACACACACACACACACACCGACAACACACACACACACACACACCGACAACACACACACACACACACCGACAACACACACACACACACCGACAACACACACACACACACACTGACAACACACACACACACCGACAACACACACACACACACACAACACACACACACACACACACCGACAACACACACACACACACACCGACAACACACACACACAACACACACACACACACACCGACAACACACACACACACACATCGACAACACACACACACACACCGACAACACACACACACACACTGACAACACACACACACACACACACAAACCGACAACACACACACACACACACCGACAACACACACACACACACCGACAACACACACACACACCGACAACACACACACACACACACCGACAACACACACACACACACACCGACAACACATAAACACACACACCGACAACACACACACACACACACTGACAACACACACACATACACACCGACAACACACACACACACACCGACAACACACACACACACACACCGACAACACACACACACACACCGACAACACACACACACACACACACACACACCAACAACACACACACACACACACCGACAACACACACACACACACACACCGACAACACACACACACACCG
>NW_027675680.1:72500-85000 GCF_965601325.2 Salmo salar
CTGACAACACACACACATACACACCGACAACACACACACACACACCGACAACACACACACACACACCGACAACACACACACACACACCGACAACACACACACACACACACACACACACCAACAACACACACACACACACACCGACAACACACACACACACACACACCGACAACACACACACACACCGACAACACACACACACACACACACCGACAACACACACACACACACACCGACAACACACACACACACACACACCGACAACACACACACACACACACACACACCGACAACACACACACACACACTGACAACACACACACACCGACAACACACACACACACACACCGACAACACACACACACACACACACACCGACAACACACACACACCGACACACACACACAACACAGACACACACACCGACAACACACACACACACACCGACAACACACACACACACACACACACACACACACACACACACACCGACAACACACACACACACACACCGACAACACACACACACACACACCGACAACACACACACACCGACACACACACAAAACACACACACACCGACAACACACACACACACACACCGACAACACACACACACACACACCGACAACACACACACACACACACAAACCGACAACACACACACACACACACCGACAACACACACACACACACCGACAACACACACACACACCGACAACACACACACACCGACAACACACACACACACACACCGACAACACACACACACAACACACACACACACACCGACAACACACACCGACAACACACACACACACACCGACAACACACACACACACACCGACAACACACACACACCGACAACACACACACACACACACACCGACAACACACACACACACACTGACAACACATAAACACACACACACCGACAACACACACACACACACACACACACACACCGACAACACACACACACAAACACCGACAACACACACACACACACCGACAACACACACACACACACCGACAACACACACACACACACCGACAACACACACACACACACCGACAACACACACACACACACACACACACACACACACCGACAACACACACACACAAACACCGACAACACACACACACACACCGACAACACACACACACACACCGACAACACACACACACACACACCGACAACACACACACACACACACCGACAACACACACACACACACACACACCGACAACACACACACACACACCGACAACACACACACACACACACACACACCGACAACACACACACACCGACAACACACACACACACACACCGACAACACACACACACACACCGGCAACACACACACACACACACACAACACACACACACACACACCGACAACACACACACACACACACCGACAACACACACACACACACCGACAACACACACACACACACACTGACAACACACACACACACCGACAACACACACACACACACACAACACACACACACACACACACCGACAACACACACACACACACACCGACAACACACACACACAACACACACACACACACACCGACAACACACACACACACACATCGACAACACACACACACACACCGACAACACACACACACACACACACACCGACAACACACACACACAACACACACACACACACCGACAACACACACACACACCGACAACACACACACACACACCGACAACACACACACACACACACAAACCGACAACACACACACACACACACCGACAACACACACACACACACCGACAACACACACACCGACAACACACACACACACACACCGACAACACACACACACACACACCGACAAAACATAAACACACACACACTGACAACACACAAACACACACACACTGACAACACACACACATACACACCGACAACACACACACACACCGACAACACACAAACACACACCGACAACACACACACACACACACACTGTCAACACACACACATACACACCGACAACACACACACACACACCGACAACACACACACACACACCGACAACACACACACACACCGACAACACACACACACACACACACCGACAACACACACACACACACTGACAACACATAAACACACACACACCGACAACACACACACACACACACACACACACACACACACACCGACAACACACACACACAAACACCGACAACACACACACACACACCGACAACACACACACACACACCGACAACACACACACACACACCGACAACACACACACACACACCGACAACACACACACACACACACACACACACACACACACACACCGACAACACACACACACAAACACCGACAACACACACACACACACCGACAACACACACACACACACCGACAACACACACACACACACACACACACCGACAACACACACACACACACACCGACAACACACACACACACACCGACAACACACACACACACACCGACAACACACACACACACACACGACACACACGACACACACACACCGACAACACACACACACACGACAACACACACACACACCGACAACACACACACACACACACCGACAACACACACACACACACACACCGACAACACACACACACACACACCGACAACACACACACACACACCGACAACACACACACACACACACTGACAACACACACACACACCGACAACACACACACACACACACAACACACACACACACACACACCGACAACACACACACACACACACCGACAACACACACACACAACACACACACACACACACCGACAACACACACACACACACATCGACAACACACACACACACACCGACAACACACACACACACACTGACAACACACACACACACACACACAAACCGACAACACACACACACACACCGACAACACACACACACACCGACAACACACACACACACACACTGACAACACATAAACACACACACACCGACAACACACACACACACACACACACACACACACACACACCGACAACACACACACACAAACACCGACAACACACACACACACACCGACAACACACACACACACACACACCGACAACACACACACACACACCGACAACACACACACACACACCGACAACACACACACACACACACTGACAACACACACACACACACACACACACACACCGACAACACACACACACACACCGGCAACACACACACACACACACCGACAACACACACACACACACACACCGACAACACACACACACACACACCGACAACACACACACACACACACCGACAACACACACACACACACACACCGACAACACACACACACACACACCGACAACACACACACACACACCGACAACACACACACACACACACTGACAACACACACACACACCGACAACACACACACACACACACAACACACACACACACACACACCGACAACACACACACACACACACCGACAACACACACACACAACACACACACACACACACCGACAACACACACACACACACATCGACAACACACACACACACACCGACAACACACACACACACACTGACAACACACACACACACAAACCGACAACACACACACACACACACACACACACACACACACCGACAACACACACACACAAACACCGACAACACACACACACACACCGACAACACACACACACACACACACCGACAACACACACACACACACACCGACAACACACACACACACACCGGCAACACACACACACACACACCGACAACACACACACACACACACACCGACAACACACACACACACACACCGACAACACACACACACACACACCGACAACACACACACACACACACACCGACAACACACACACACACACACCGACAACACACACACACACACCGACAACACACACACACACACACTGACAACACACACACACACCGACAACACACACACACACACACAACACACACACACACACACACCGACAACACACACACACACACACCGACAACACACACACACAACACACACACACACACACCGACAACACACACACACACACATCGACAACACACACACACACACCGACAACACACACACACACACTGACAACACACACACACACACACACAAACCGACAACACACACACACACACACCGACAACACACACACACACACCGACAACACACACACACACCGACAACACACACACACACACACACCGACAACACACACACACACACACCGACAACACATAAACACACACACCGACAACACACACACACACACACTGACAACACACACACATACACACCGACAACACACACACACACACCGACAACACACACACACACACCGACAACACACACACACACACCGACAACACACACACACACACACACACACACCAACAACACACACACACACACACCGACAACACACACACACACACACACCGACAACACACACACACACCGACAACACACACACACACACACACCGACAACACACACACACACACACCGACAACACACACACACACACACACCGACAACACACACACACACACACACACACCGACAACACACACACACACACTGACAACACACACACACCGACAACACACACACACACACACCGACAACACACACACACACACACCGACAACACACACACACCGACACACACACACAACACAGACACACACACCGACAACACACACACACACACCGACAACACACACACACACACACCGACAACACACACACACCGACACACACACAAAACACACACACACCGACAACACACACACACACACACCGACAACACACACACACACACACCGACAACACACACACACACACAAACCGACAACACACACACACACACACCGACAACACACACACACACACCGACAACACACACACACACCGACAACACACACACACCGACAACACACACACACACACACACCGACAACACACACACACACACCGACAACACACACACACACACTGACAACACACACACACACAAACCGACAACACACACACACACACACACACACACACACACACCGACAACACACACACACAAACACCGACAACACACACACACACACCGACAACACACACACACACACACACCGACAACACACACACACACACACCGACAACACACACACACACACCGGCAACACACACACACACACACCGACAACACACACACACACACACACCGACAACACACACACACACACATCGACAACACACACACACACACCGACAACACACACACACACACTGACAACACACACACACACAAACCGACAACACACACACACACACACACACACACACACACACCGACAACACACACACACAAACACCGACAACACACACACACACACCGACAACACACACACACACACACACCGACAACACACACACACACACACCGACAACACACACACACACACCGGCAACACACACACACACACACCGACAACACACACACACACACACACCGACAACACACACACACACACACCGACAACACACACACACACACACCGACAACACACACACACACACACACCGACAACACACACACACACACACCGACAACACACACACACACACCGACAACACACACACACACACACTGACAACACACACACACACCGACAACACACACACACACACACAACACACACACACACACACACCGACAACACACACACACACACACCGACAACACACACACACAACACACACACACACACACCGACAACACACACACACACACATCGACAACACACACACACACACCGACAACACACACACACACACTGACAACACACACACACACACACACAAACCGACAACACACACACACACACACCGACAACACACACACACACACCGACAACACACACACACACCGACAACACACACACACACACACACCGACAACACACACACACACACACCGACAACACATAAACACACACACCGACAACACACACACACACACACTGACAACACACACACATACACACCGACAACACACACACACACACCGACAACACACACACACACACCGACAACACACACACACACACCGACAACACACACACACACACACACACACACCAACAACACACACACACACACACCGACAACACACACACACACACACACCGACAACACACACACACACCGACAACACACACACACACACACACCGACAACACACACACACACACACCGACAACACACACACACACACACACCGACAACACACACACACACACACACACACCGACAACACACACACACACACTGACAACACACACACACCGACAACACACACACACACACACCGACAACACACACACACACACACCGACAACACACACACACCGACACACACACACAACACAGACACACACACCGACAACACACACACACACACCGACAACACACACACACACACACCGACAACACACACACACCGACACACACACAAAACACACACACACCGACAACACACACACACACACACCGACAACACACACACACACACACCGACAACACACACACACACACAAACCGACAACACACACACACACACACCGACAACACACACACACACACCGACAACACACACACACACCGACAACACACACACACCGACAACACACACACACACACACACCGACAACACACACACACAACACACACACACACACCGACAACACACACACACACCGACAACACACACACACACACCGACAACACACACACACACACCGACAACACACACACACCGACAACACACACACACACACACACCGACAACACACACACACACACTGACAACACATAAACACACACACACCGACAACACACACACACACACACACACACACACACACACACCGACAACACACACACACACACACTCACCGACAACACACACACACACACACACCGACAACACACACACACACACCGACAACACACACACACACACCGACAACACACACACACACACCGACAACACACACACACACACACACACACACACACACCGACAACACACACACACAAACACCGACAACACACACACACACACCGACAACACACACACACACACCGACAACACACACACACACACACCGACAACACACACACACACACACCGACAACACACACACACACCGACAACACACACACACACACACAACACACACACACACACACACCGACAACACACACACACACACACCGACAACACACACACACACACCCGCAACACACACACACACACACCGACAACACACACACACACACACACCGACAACACACACACACACACCGACAACACACACACACACACTGACAACACACACACACACACACACAACCGACAACACACACACACACACACCGACAACACACACACACACACCGACAACACACACACACACCGACAACACACACACACACACACACCGACAACACACACACACACACACCGACAACACATACACACACACACCGACAACACACACACACACACACGACAACACACACACATACACACCGACAACACACACACACACACCGACAACACACACACACACACCGACAACACACACACACACACAACACACACACACACACACACACACACCAACAACACACACACAACACACCGACAACACACACACACACACACACCGACAACACACACACACACCGACAACACACACACACACACACACCGACAACACACACACACACACACCGACAACACACACACACACACACCGACAACACACACACACACACACACACACACACACAGACACACACACCACAACACACACACACACACCGACAACACACACACACACACACCGACACACACACACACACACACCGACAACACACACACACACACGACACACACACACACACACCGACAACACACACACACACACACCGACAACACACACACACCACACCGACAACACACACACACACACCGACACACACACACACACACACCGACAACACACACACACACACACCGACAACACACACACACACACACCGACAACACACACACACACACACCGACAACACACACACACACACCGACAACACACACACACACACCGACAACACACACACACACACCGACAACACACACACACACACACACACAACCGACACACACACACACACACACACCGACAACACACACACACACACCGACAACACACACACACACACCGACAACACACACACACACACACCGACAACACACACACACCACAACACACACACACACACACACCGACAACACACACACACACACCGACAACACAAACACACACACACCGACACACACACACACACACCGACAACACACACACACACACCGACAACACACACACACACACACCGACAACACACACACACACACCGACAACACACACACACACACCGACACACACACACACACACACCGACAACACACACACACACACACCGACAACACACACACACACACACACACACACACACACCGACAACACACACACACACACACCGACAACACACACACACACACCGACAACACACACACACACACCGACAACACACACACACACACACCGACAACACACACACACACACACCGACAACACACACACACACACCGACAACACACACACACACACCGACAACACACACACACACACACCGACAACACACACACACACACACACACACACACACACACACCGACAACACACACACACACACACCGACAACACACACACACACACACCGACAACACACACACACACACACCGACAACACACACACACACACACCGACAACACACACACACACACCGACAACACACACACACACACACCGACAACACACACACACACACACACACACACACACACCGACAACACACACACACACACCGACAACACACACACACACACACCGACAACACACACACACACACACACCGACAACACACACACACACACCGACAACACACACACACACACACCGACAACACACACACACACACACACCGACAACACACACACACACACACCGACAACACACACACACACACACCGACAACACACACACACACACACGACAACACACACACACACCGACAACACACACACACACACACCGACACACACACACACACACACCGACAACACACACACACACACACCGACAACACACACACACACACACACACACACACACCGACAACACACACACACACACCGACAACACACACACACACACCGACAACACACACACACACACACCGACAACACACACACACACACACCGACAACACACACACACACACCGACAACACACACACACACACCGACAACACACACACACACACACCGACAACACACACACACACACACACCACACACACACACACACACACCGACAACACACACACACACACACCGACAACACACACACACACACCGACAACACACACACACACACCGACAACACACACACACACACACACCGACAACACACACACACACACACCGACAACACACACACACACACACCGACAACACACACACACACACACCGACAACACACACACACACACACCGACAACACACACACACACACCGACAACACACACACACACACACCGACAACACACACACACACACCGACAACACACACACACACACACACGACACACACACACACACACACCGACAACACACACACACACACACCGACAACACACACACACACACACACACACACACACACACCGACAACACACACACACACACACCGACAACACACACACACACACCGACAACACACACACACACACGACAACACACACACACACACACACACACCGACAACACACACACACACACACCGACAACACACACACACACACCGACAACACACACACACACACGACAACACACACACACACACACACCGACAACACACACACACACACACCGACAACACACACACACACACACCGACAACACACACACACACACACCGACAACACACACACACACACACCGACAACACACACACACACACCGACAACACACACACACACACCGACAACACACACACACACACCGACAACACACACACACACACACCACAACCGACAACACACACACACACACACCGACAACACACACACACACACCGACAACACACACACACACACGACACACACACACACACACACACCGACAACACACACACACACACACCGACAACACACACACACACACACCGACAACACACACACACACACACACGACAACACACACACACACACACCGACAACACACACACACACACCGACAACACACACACACACACACCGACAACACACACACACACACACCGACAACACACACACACACACACACCGACAACACACACACACACACCGACAACACACACACACACACCGACAACACACACACACACACACCGACAACACACACACACACCGACACACACACACACACACACACACCGACAACACACACACACACACCGACAACACACACACACACACACCGACAACACACACACACACACACCGACAACACACACACACACACCGACAACACACACACACACACCGACAACACACACACACACACCGACAACACACACACACACACACGACACACACACACACACACACCGACAACACACACACACACACACACACACACACCGACAACACACACACACACACCGACAACACACACACACACACCGACAACACACACACACACACCGACAACACACACACACACACACCACACACACACACACACACACCGACAACACACACACACACACCGACAACACACACACACACACCGACAACACACACACACACACACACACACACACACACACACACACCGACAACACACACACACACACACCGACAACACACACACACACACACCGACAACACACACACACACACCGACAACACACACACACACACACCGACAACACACACACACACACCGACAACACACACACACACACACACACACACACACACACCGACAACACACACACACACACACCGACAACACACACACACACACCGACAACACACACACACACACCGACAACACACACACACACACACCGACAACACACACACACACACACCGACAACACACACACACACACCGACAACACACACACACACACACCGACACACACACACACACACACCGACAACACACACACACACGACACACACACACACACACACACACACACCGACAACACACACACACACACACCGACAACACACACACACACACACACACACACACACACACACCGACAACACACACACACACACACCGACAACACACACACACACACACCGACAACACACACACACACACACGACACACACACACACACACACACACACACACACACACACCGACAACACACACACACACACCGACAACACACACACACACACACCGACAACACACACACACACACACCGACAACACACACACACACACACCGACAACACACACACACACACCGACAACACACACACACACACCGACAACACACACACACACACCGACAACACACACACACACACACCGACAACACACACACACACACACACGACAACACACACACACACACACACGACAACACACACACACACACCGACAACACACACACACACACACCGACAACACACAACACACACACCGACAACACACACACACACACACCGACAACACACACACACACACACCGACAACACACACACACACACCGACAACACACACACACACACCGACAACACACACACACACCGACAACACACACACACACACACACCGACAACACACACACACACACACGACAACACACACACACACACCGACAACACACACACACACACACACACACACACACACACCGACAACACACACACACACACACCGACAACACACACACACCACACCGACAACACACACACACACACCGACAACACACACACACACACCGACAACACACACACACACACACCGACAACACACACACACACACACCGACACACACACACACACACCGACAACACACACACACACACACCGACAACACACACACACACACCGACAACACACACACACACACACCGACACACACACACACACCACACACACACACACCGACAACACACACACACACACACCGACAACACACACACACACACCGACAACACACACACACACACCGACAACACACACACACACACACACACCGACAACACACACACACACACACA
>NW_027675681.1:2500-17500 GCF_965601325.2 Salmo salar
CACACACACCTACCACACACACACACACACCACAACACACCGACACACACACACACACACCGACAACACACACACACCGACAACACACACACACACACACACCGACAACACACACACACACACACACACCGACAACACACACACACACACACCGACAACACACACACACACACCGACAACACACACACACACACACCGACAACACACACACACACACACCGACAACAAACACACACACACCGACAACACACACACACACAACACACACACACCGACAACACACACACACACACACACACACCGACAACACACACACACACACCGACAACACACACACACACCGACAACACACACTCACACACACACCGACAACACACACACACACACACACACACACACACACACACACACACACACACCGACAACACACACACACACACCGACAACACACACACACACACACACACCGACAACACACACACACACACACCGACAACACACACACACACCGACAACACACACACACACACACACACCGACAACACAAACACACACACACCACACACACACACACACACACAACGACAACACACACACACCGACAAGACACACACACACACACACACACACACCAACAACACACACACACACACCGACAACACACACACACACACAACACACACACACACCGACAACACACACACACACACCGACAACACACACACACACACCGACAACACACACACACACACACCGACAACACACCGACAACACACACACACACCGACAACACACACACACCGACAACACACACACACACACACCGACAACACACACACACACACACCGACAACACACACACACACGCACCGACAACACACACACACCGACAACACACACACACACACCGACAACACACACACACACACACATACACCGACAACACACACACACACACACCGACAACACACACACACACCTACCACACACACACACACACCGACAACACACCGACAACACACACACACACACCGACAACAGACACACACCGACAACACACACACACACACCGACAACACACACACACACACACCGACAACACACACACACACACACTGACAACACACACACACACACCGACAACACACACACACACACACCGACAACACACACACACAAACACCGACAACACACACACACACACACACCGACAACACACACACACACAACACACACACACCGACAACACACACACACACACACACACACACCGACAACTCACACACACACACACCGACAACACACACACACACACACACACCGACAACACACACTCACACACACACCGACAACACACACACACATACACACACACACACACACACACACACCGACAACACACACACACCGACAACACACACACACACCGACAACACACACACACACACAAACAAACCAACAACACACACACACACACCGACAACACACACACACACACAAACCAGCAACACACTCACACACACCGACAACACACACACACACCGACAACACACACACACACCGACAACACAGACACACACACACACAGACAACACACACACACACACAGACAACACACACACACACTGACAACACACACACACACACCGACAACACACACTCACACACACACCGACAACACACACACACACACACACACACACACACACACACACACCGACAACACACACACACCGACAACACACACACACACCGACAACACACACACACACACAAACAAACCAACAACACACACACACACACCGACAACACACACACACACACAAACCAGCAACACACTCACACACACCGACAACACACACACACACCGACAACACACACACACACCGACAACACAGACACACACACACACAGACAACACACACACACACACAGACAACACACACACACACTGACAACACACACACACACACCGACAACACACACACACACACACACCGACAACACACACACACACCGACAACACACACACACAGACAACACACACACACTCACACCGACAACACAGACACACACACACACCGACAACACACACACACACACACACACCGACAACACACACACACACACTGACAACACACACACACACACACACCGACAACACACACACACACACCGACAACACACACACACAGACAACACACACACACACACACACCGACAACACACACACACACACACCGACAACACACACACACACAACACACACACACCGACAACACACACACACACACACACACACCGACAACACACACACACACACACAGACAACTCACACACACACACACACCGACAACACACACTCACACACACACCGACAACACACACACAAACACACACACACACACACACACACACACACACACACACACCGACAACACACACACACACACCGACAACACACACACACACACACCGACAACACACACACACACCGACAACACACACACACACACCGACAACACACACACACACACACACACACCAACAACACACACACACACCGACAACACACACACACACACCGACAACACACACACACACACCTACCACACACACACACACACCGACAACACACCGACAACACACACACACACACCGACAACACACACACACCGACAACACACACACACACACACACCGACAACACACACACAGACACACACACCGACAACACACACACACACACACCGACAACACACACACACACACCGACAACACACACACACACACGCACCGACAACACACACACACACACACCGACAACACACACACACACACACACACCGACAACACACACACACACACCTACCACACACACACACAAACACACCGACAACACACCGACAACACACACACACACACCGACAACACACACACACCGACAACACACACACACACACACACCGACAACACACACAGACACACACCGACAACACACACACACACACACCGACAACACACACACACACACCGACAACACACACACACACACACCGACAACACACACACACACACACCGACAACAAACACACACACACACCGACAACACACACACACACACACACCGACAACACACACACACACACACACCGACAACACACACACACACACCGACAACACACACACACACACCGACAACACACACACACACACCGACAACACACACACACACACACCGACAACACACCGACAACACACACACACACCGACAACACACACACACCGACAACACACACACACACACACACACCGACAACACACACACACACACACCGACAACACACACACACACGCACCGACAACACACACACACCGACAACACACACACACACACACACACCGACAACACACACACACACACACATACACCGACAACACACACACACACACACCGACAACACACACACACACACCTACCACACACACACACACACCGACAACACACCGACAACACACACACACACACCGACAACAGACACACACCGACAACACACACACACACACACCGACAACACACACACACACACACCGACAACACACACACACACACACTGACAACACACACACACACACCGACAACACACACACACAAACACCGACAACACACACACACACACACCGACAACACACACACACACAACACACACACACCGACAACACACACACACACACCGACAACTCACACACACACACACCGACAACACACACACACACACACACCGACAACACACACTCACACACACACACAACACACACACACCGACAACACACACACACACAAACCAACAACACACACCCACACACCGACAACACACACACACACACACACCAGCAACACACTCACACACACCGACAACACACACACACACACACACCGACAACACACACACACACCGACAACACAGACACACACACACACCGACAACACACACACACACACCGACAACACACACACACACTGACAACACACACACACCGACAACACACACACACACACACACCGACAACACACACACACACCGACAACACACACACACAGACAACACACACACACTCACACCGACAACACAGACACACACACACACCGACAACACACACACACACACACACACACACCGACAACACACACACACAAACTGACAACACACACACACACACACACCGACAACACACACACACACACCGACAACACACACACACAGACAACACACACACACACACACACACCGACAACACACACACACACACACACCGACAACACACACACACACAACACACACACACACACACACACACACACACCGACAACACACACACACACACACCGACAACACACACACACACACCTACCACACACACACACACACCGACAACACACCGACAACACACACACACACCGACAACACACACACACCGACAACACACACACACACACACACACCGACAACACACACACACACACACACACCAACAACACACACACACACACCGACAACACACACACACACACCGACAACACACACACACACACCTACCACACACACACACACACCGACAACACACACACACCGACAACACACACACACACACACACCGACAACACACACACACACACACACCGACAACACACACACACACACACCGACAACACACACACACCGACAACACACACACACACACACACCTACAACACACACACACACACACACACACCGACAACACACACACACACACCGACAACACACACACACACACCTACCACACACACACACACCGACAACACACCGACAACACACACACACACACCGACAACACACACACACCGACAACACACACACACACACACCGACAACACACACACACACACACACCGACAACACACACACCGACAACACACACACCGACAACACACACACACACACACCGACAACACACACACACACACACCGACAACACACACACACACACACCGACAACACACACACACACAACACACACACACCGACAACACATACACACACACACACACCGACAACACACACACACACACACCGACAACACACACACACACACACACCGACAACACACACTCACACACACACACTCACACACACACACACACACACACACACACACACACCGACAACACACACACACACACCGACAACACACACACACACACACACACACCGACAACACACACACACACACACACCGACAACACACACACACACACCGACAACACACACACACACCGACAACACACACACACACCTACCACACACACACACACACAACGACAACACACACACACCGACAAGACACACACACACACACACACCGACAACACACACACACACACACCGACAACACACACACACACACAACACACACACACACTAACAAAACACACACACACACACACCGACAACACACACACACACACACCGACAACACACACACACACACACCGACAACACACACACACACAACACACACACACCGACAACACACACACACACACACACCGACAACACACACACACACACCGACAACACACACACACACACACACACACACACACACCAACAACACACACACACACACACACCGACAACACACACACACACACACCGACAACACACACACACACACACACACACACACCGACAACACACACACACACACACCGACAACACACACACACACACCGACAACACACACACACACACACCGACAACACACACACAAACACCGACAACACACACACACACACACACACACCAACAACACACACACACACACCGACATCACACACACACACACCGACAACACACACACACACCGACAACACACACACACACCGACAACACACACACACCTACCACACACACACACACACAACGACAACACACACACACCGACAAGACACACACACACACACCGACAACACACACACACACACCGACAACACACACACACACACAACACACACACACCGACAACACACACACACACACACCGACAACACACACACACACACCGACAACACACACACACACACACCGACAACACACCGACAACACACACACACACACACCGACAACACACACACACCGACAACACACACACACACACACACCGACAACACACACACACACACACACCGACAACACACACACACACACCGACAACACACACACACACACACACACACACACACCGACAACACACACACACACACACCGACAACACACACACACACACCGACAACACACACACACACACACCGACAACACACACACAAACACCGACAACACACACACACACACACACACACCAACAACACACACACACCGACATCACACACACACACACCGACAACACACACACACACACCGACAACACACACACACACACACACACACACACCAACAACACACACACACACACCGACAACACACACACACACACCGACAACACACACACACACACCGACAACACACACACACAGACAACACACACACACACCGACAACACACACACACACCGACAACACACACACACACACAACACACACACACACACACACACACACACACACACCGACAACACAAACACACACACACCGACAACACACACACACACACCGACAACACACACACACACCTACCACACACACACACACACCGACAACACACCGACACACACACACACACACCGACAACACACACACACCGACAACACACACACACACACACACCGACAACACACACACACACACACACACACCGACAACACACACACACACACACACCGACAACACACACACACACACCGACAACACACACACACACACACCGACAACACACCGACAACACACACACACACCGACAACACACACACACCGACAACACACACACACACACACACACACCGACAACACACACACACACACCGACAACACACACACACACGCACCGACAACACACACACACCGACAACACACACACACACACCGACAACACACACACACACACCGACAACACACACACACACACCGACAACACACACACACACACACACCGACAACACACACACACACAACACACACACACACACACACCGACAACACACACACACACACAACGACAACACACACACACACACACCGACAACACACACACACACCTACCACACACACACACACACCAACAACACACCGACAACACACACACACACACCGACAACACACACACACCGACAACACACACACACACACACACCGACAACACACACACACACACACACCGACAACACACACACACACACACCGACAACACACACACACACACTGACAACACACACACACACACCGACAACACACACACACACACCGACAACACACACACACACACCGACAACACACACACACACAACACATACACACCGACAACACAGACACACACACACACACACCGATAACACACACACACACACCGACAACACACACACACACACACCGACAACATACACTCACACACACACCGACAACACACACACACACACACACACGCACACACACACACCGACAACACACACACACACACCGACAACACACACACACACACACACACCGACAACACACACACACACACACACACCGACAACACACACACACACACCGACAACACACACACACACACACCGACAACACACACACACACACCGACAACACACACACACACACACACACACACACACCAACAACACACACACACACACCGACAACACACACACACACACCGACAACACACACACACACCGACAACACACACACACACACACACACCGACAACACACACACACACCTACCACACACACACACACACAACGACAACACACACACACCGACAAGACACACACACACACACACACACCGACAACACACACACACACACACACAACACACACACACCGACAACACACACACACACACACACCGACAACACACACACACACACCGACAACACACACACACACACACACCAACAACACACCGACAACACACACACACACACCGACAACACACACACACCGACAACACACACACACACACCGACAACACACACACACACACACCGACAACACACACACACACACACACCGACAACACACACACACACGCACCGACAACACACACACACCGACAACACACACACACACACACACCTACAACACACACACACACACACCGACAACACACACACACACACCGACAACACACACACACACACCTACCACACACACACACACCGACAACACACCGACAACACACACACACACACCGACAACACACACACACCGACACACACACACACACACACACCGACAACACACACACACACACACACCGACAACACACACACCGACAACACACACACCGACAACACACACACACACACACCGACAACACACACACACACACACCGACAACACACACACACACACACCGACAACACACACACACACAACACACACACACCGACAACACATACACACACACACACACCGACAACACACACACACACACACCGACAACACACACACACACACCGACAACACACACTCACACACACACACTCACACACACACACACACACACACACACACACACACACACACACACACCGACAACACACACACACACACCGACAACACACACACACACACACACACACCGACAACACACACACACACACACCGACAACACACACACACACACCGACAACACACACACACACCGACAACACACACACACACCTACCACACACACACACACACAACGACAACACACACACACCGACAAGACACACACACACACACACACCGACAACACACACACACACACACCGACAACACACACACACACACAACACACACACACACTAACAAAACACACACACACACACACCGACAACACACACACACACACACCGACAACACACACACACACACACCGACAACACACACACACACAACACACACACACCGACAACACACACACACACACACACCGACAACACACACACACACACCGACAACACACACACACACACACACACACACACACACCAACAACACACACACACACACACACCGACAACACACACACACACACACCGACAACACACACACACACACACACACACACACCGACAACACACACACACACACACCGACAACACACACACACACACCGACAACACACACACACACACACCGACAACACACACACAAACACCGACAACACACACACACACACACACACACCAACAACACACACACACACACCGACATCACACACACACACACCGACAACACACACACACACCGACAACACACACACACACCGACAACACACACACACCTACCACACACACACACACACAACGACAACACACACACACCGACAAGACACACACACACACACCGACAACACACACACACACACCGACAACACACACACACACACAACACACACACACACCGACAACACACACACACACACACCGACAACACACACACACACACCGACAACACACACACACACACACCAACAACACACCGACAACACACACACACACACACCGACAACACACACACACCGACAACACACACACACACACACACCGACAACACACACACACACACACACCGACAACACACACACACACACCGACAACACACACACACACACACACACACACACACCGACAACACACACACACACACCGACAACACACACACACACACACCGACAACACACACACAAACACCGACAACACACACACACACACACACACACCAACAACACACACACACACACCGACATCACACACACACACACCGACAACACACACACACACCGACAACACACACACACACACCGACAACACACACACACACACAACACACACACACACCGACAACACACACACACACACACCGACAACACACACACACACACCGACAACACACACACACACACACCGACAACACACCGACAACACACACACACACACACCGACAACACACACACACCGACAACACACACACACACACACACAACGACAACACACACACACACACACCGACAACACACACACACACACACTGACAACACACACACACACGCACCGACAACACACACACACCGACAACACACACACACACACACACCGACAACACACACACACACACACACACCGACAACACACACACACACACCGACAACACACACACACACACACCGACAACACACACACACACACACCGACAACACACACACACACACACCGACAACACACACACAAAACACACACACACCGACAACACACACACACACACCGACAACACACACACACACCGACAACACACACACACACACACACACCGACAACACACACACACACCGACAACACACACACACACACACACACCGACAACACACACACACACACACCAACAACACACACACACACACCGACAACACACACACACACACACACCAGCAACACACTCACACACACCGACAACACACACACACACACACACCGACAACGCACACACACACCGACAACACAGACACACACACACACCGACAACACAAACACACACACCGACAACACACACACACACTGACAACACACACACACACACCGACAACACACACACACACACACACACCGACAACACACACACACACCGACAACACACACACACAGACAACACACACACACACACACCGACAACACACACACACTCACACCAACAACACAGACACACACACACACCCCGACAACACACACACACACACACACACACCGACAACACACACACACACACTGACAACACACACACACACACACACACCGACAACACACACACACAGACAACACACACACACACACACACACCGACAACACACACACACACACACACCGACAACACACACACACACACCTACCACACACACACACACACACAGACAACACACCGACAACACACACACACACACCGACAACACACACACACCGACAACACACACACACACACACACCGACAACACACACACACACACACCGACAACACACACACACACACCGACAACACACACACACACACACACACACACACAACAACACACACACACACACCGACAACACACACACACACACCGACAACACACACACACAGACAACACACACACACACCGACAACACACACACACACCGACAACACACACACACACAACACACACACACACACACACACACACACCGACAACACAAACACACACACACCGACAAAACACACACACACACCGACAACACACACACACACCTACCACACACACACACACACCGACAACACACCGACACACACACACACACACCGACAACACACACACACCGACACACACACACACACACACACACCGACAACACACACACACACACACACACACCGACAACACACACACACACCGACAACGCACACACACACCGACAACACAGACACACACACACACCGACAACACACACACACACACCGACAACACACACACACACTGACAACACACACACACACACCGACAACACACACACACACACACACCGACAACACACACACACACCGACAACACACACACACAGACAACACACACACACACACACCGACAACACACACACACTCACACCGACAACACAGACACACACACACACCGACAACACACACACACACACACACACACACACCGACAACACACACACACACACTGACAACACACACACACACACACACCGACAACACACACACACACACCGACAACACACACACACAGACAACACACACACACACACACACCGACAACACACACACACACACCGACAACACACACACACACACCGACAACACACACACACACACCTTCCACACACACACACACACACAGACAACACACCGACAACACACACACACACACCGACAACACACACACACAGACAACACACACACAGACACACACCGACAACACACACACACACACACACACCGACAACACACACACACACACACCGACAACACACACACACACACCGACAACACACACACACACACACCGACAACACACACACACACACCGACAACACACACACACAGACAACACACACACACACACACACCGACAACACACACACACACACACACCGACAACACACACACACACACCGACAACACACACACACACACCTACCACACACACACACACACACAGACAACACACCGACAACACACACACACACACCGACAACACACACACACAGACAACACACACACAGACACACACCGACAACACACACACACACACACACACCGACAACACACACACACACACACCGACAACACACACACACACACCGACAACACACACACACACACACACCGACAACACACACACACACACACCGACAACACACACACACACACACCGACAACACACACACACACAACACACACACACCGACAACACACACACACACACACACACACCGACAACACACACACACACACACAGACAACACACACACACACACACACCGACAACACACACTCACACACACACCGACAACACACACACACACACACACACACACACACACACACACACACACACCGACAACACACACACACACACCGACAACACACACACACACACACCGACAACACACACACACACACACCGACAACACACACACACACACCGACAACACACACACACACACACACACACACACCAACAACACACACACACACACCGACAACACACACACACACACCGACAACACACACACACACACCGACAACACACACACACAGACAACACACACACACACCGACAACACACACACACACCGACAACACACACACACACAACACACACACACACACACACACACACACACCGACAACACAAACACACACACACCGACAACACACACACACACACCGACAACACACACACACACCTACCACACACACACACACACCGACAACACACCGACACACACACACACACACCGACAACACACACTCACCGACAACACACACACACACACACACCGACAACACACACACACACACACACACACCGACAACACACACACACACACACACCGACAACACACACACACACACCGACAACACACACACACACACACCGACAACACACACACACACACACCGACAACAAACACACACACACCGACAACACACACACACACAACACACACACACCGACAACACACACACACACACACACACACCGACAACACACACACACACACCGACAACACACACACACACCGACAACACACACTCACACACACACCGACAACACACACACACACACACACACACACACACACACACACACCGACAACACACACACACACACCGACAACACACACACACACACACACACCGACAACACACACACACACACACCGACAACACACACACCGACAACACACACACACACACACACACCGACAACACAAACACACACACACCACACACACACACACACACACAACGACAACACACACACACCGACAAGACACACACACACACACACACACACACCAACAACACACACACACACACCGACAACACACACACACACACAACACACACACACACCGACAACACACACACACACACCGACAACACACACACACACACCGACAACACACACACACACACACCGACAACACACCGACAACACACACACACACCGACAACACACACACACCGACAACACACACACACACACACCGACAACACACACACACACACACCGACAACACACACACACACGCACCGACAACACACACACACCGACAACACACACACACACACCGACAACACACACACACACACACATACACCGACAACACACACACACACACACCGACAACACACACACACACCTACCACACACACACACACACCGACAACACACCGACAACACACACACACACACCGACAACAGACACACACCGACAACACACACACACACACCGACAACACACACACACACACACCGACAACACACACACACACACACTGACAACACACACACACACACCGACAACACACACACACACACACCGACAACACACACACACAAACACCGACAACACACACACACACACACACCGACAACACACACACACACAACACACACACACCGACAACACACACACACACACACACACACACCGACAACTCACACACACACACACCGACAACACACACACACACACACACACCGACAACACACACTCACACACACACCGACAACACACACACACCACACACACACACACACACACACACCGACAACACACACACACACACCGACAACACACACACACACACACACACCGACAACACACACACACACACACCGACACACACACACACCGACAACACACACACACACACACACACAACGACACACACACACACACCGACAACACACACACACACACACACACACACACCAACAACACACACACACACACCGACAACACACACACACACACAACACACACACACACCGACAACACACACACACACACCGACAACACACACACACACACACCGACAACACACCGACAACACACACACACACCGACAACACACACACACCGACAACACACACACACACACACCGACAACACACACACACACACACCGACAACACACACACACACGCACCGACAACACACACACACCGACAACACACACACACACACCGACAACACACACACACACACACATACACCGACAACACACACACACACACACCGA
>NW_027675681.1:25000-27500 GCF_965601325.2 Salmo salar
CACACACACACACACACGACAACACACACACACACACCGACAACACACACACACACACCGACAACACACACACACACACACCGACAACACACACACACACACACGACAACACACACACACACACCGACAACACACACACACACACACCGACAACACACACACACACACACCGACAACACACACACACACACACACCACACACACACACACACACCGACAACACACACACACACACACACCGACAACACACACACACACCGACAACACACACACACACACACACCGACAACACACACACACACACCGACAACACACACACACACCGACAACACACACACACACACCGACAACACACACACACACACACACCGACACACACACACACACACACCGACACACACACACACACACACCGACAACACACACACACACACACCGACAACACACACACACACACACCGACAACACACACACACACACACACACACACCGACAACACACACACACACACCGACAACACACACACACACACACACCGACAACACACACACACACACCGACAACACACACACACACACACACACACACACACACACACACACCGACAACACACACACACACACACCGACAACACACACACACACACACACACACACACACACCACACACACACACACACCGACAACACACACACACACACCGACAACACACACACACACACACACCGACAACACACACACACACACCGACAACACACACACACACACACACACACACACACACACACACACACCGACAACACACACACACACACCGACACACACACACACACACACCGACAACACACACACACACACACACACACACACACACACACACACACCGACAACACACACACACACACACCGACAACACACACACACACGACACACACACACACACACACACACACACCGACACACACACACACACACACCGACAACACACACACACACACACACCGACAACACACACACACACACACACACACACACACACACACACACCGACAACACACACACACACACACCGACACACACACACACACACACCGACAACACACACACACACACCGACACACACACACACACACACACACACCGACAACACACACACACACACCGACAACACACACACACACGACAACACACACACACACACACGACACACACACACACACACACACACCGACAACACACACACACACACACCGACAACACACACACACACACCGACAACACACACACACACACACCGACAACACACACACACACCGACAACACACACACACACACACCGACAACACACACACACACACACACGACAACACACACACACACACACACCGACAACACACACACACACACCGACAACACACACACACACACCGACAACACACACACACACACCGACAACACACACACACACACACACGACAACACACACACACACACACACCGACAACACACACACACACGACACACACACACACACACACACACCGACAACACACACACACACACACCGACAACACACACACACACACCGACAACACACACACACACACGACACACACACACACACACACCGACAACACACACACACACACACACACGACAACACACACACACACACACCGACAACACACACACACACACCGACACACACACACACACACACACACACACACACCGACAACACACACACACACACCGACAACACACACACACCGACAACACACACACACACACACACACACACACACACACACACCGACAACACACACACACACACACCGACAACACACACACACACACCGACAACACACACACACACACACCGACAACACACACACACACACACACCGACACACACACACACACACACCGACAACACACACACACACACCACACACACACACACACACACACACACACACACACACACACCGACAACACACACACACACACACCGACAACACACACACACACACA
This sequence comes from Salmo salar, assembly GCF_965601325.2. Classification (NCBI taxonomy): domain Eukaryota; kingdom Metazoa; phylum Chordata; class Actinopteri; order Salmoniformes; family Salmonidae; genus Salmo; species Salmo salar. The sequence goes on from NW_027675681.1 coordinate 27,034, forward strand.
CCGACAACACACACACACACACACACACACACACACACACACCGACAACACACACACACACACACACACCACACACACACACACACCGACAACACACACACACACACACACGACAACACACACACACACACCGACAACACACACACACACACACACGACACACACACACACACACCGACAACACACACACACACACACCGACAACACACACACACACACCGACAACACACACACACACCGACAACACACACACACACACACCGACAACACACACACACACACCACACCGACACACACACACACACCGACAACACACACACACACACGACAACACACACACACACACACCGACAACACACACACACACACACACACACACACACACACACACACACACACACACACCGACAACACACACACACACACCGACAACACACACACACACACACACCGACAACACACACACA
>NW_027675681.1:32500-52587 GCF_965601325.2 Salmo salar
GACAACACACACACACACACCGACAACACACACACACACACCGACAACACACACACACACACACCGACAACACACACACACACACACCGACAACACACACACACCACGACACACACACACACACCGACACACACCGACAACACACACACACACACCGACAACACACACACACCGACAACACACACACACACACACCGACAACACACACACACACACACACACACCGACAACACACACACACACACACCGACAACACACACACACACACCGACAACACACACACACACACACCGACAACACACACACACACCGACAACACACACACACACACACCGACACACACACACACACACACACCGACAACACACACACACACACACACCGACAACACACACACACACACCGACAACACACACACACACCGACAACACACACACACACACCGACAACACACACACACACACACCGACAACACACCGACAACACACACACACACCGACAACACACACACACCACAACACACACACACACACACACACCGACAACACACACACACACACACCGACAACACACACACACACACACCGACAACACACACACACCGACAACACACACACACACACACACACCGACACACACACACACACACACACACCGACAACACACACACACACACCGACAACACACACACACACACCACCACACACACACACACACCGACACACACGACAACACACACACACACACGACACAGCACACACACACACACACACACACCGACAACACACACACACACCGACAACACACACACACGACACGACACACACACACACACACCGACAACACACACACACACACACCGACAACACACACACACACACCGACAACACACACACACACACACCGACAACACACACACACACAACACACACACACCGACAACACACACACACACACACACACACCGACAACCACACACACACACACCGACAACACACACACACACACACACCGACAACACACACTCACACACACACACAACACACACACACCGACAACACACACACACACACACACAACCAACAACACACACACACACCGACAACACACACACACACACACACCAGCAACACACTCACACACACCGACAACACACACACACACACACACCGACAACACACACACACACCGACAACACAGACACACACACACACCGACAACACACACACACACACCGACAACACACACACACACTGACAACACACACACACACACCGACAACACACACACACACACACACCGACAACACACACACACACCGACAACACACACACACAGACAACACACACACACTCACACCGACAACACAGACACACACACACCGACAACACACACACACACACACACACACACACGACAACACACACACACACACTGACAACACACACACACACACACACCGACAACACACACACACACACCGACAACACACACACACAGACAACACACACACACACACACACCGACAACACACACACACACACACACCGACAACACACACACACACAACACACACACACACACACACACACACACACACCGACAACACACACACACACACACCGACAACACACACACACACACCTACCACACACACACACACACCGACAACACACCGACACACACACACACACACACCGACCACACACACACACCGACAACACACACACACACACACACCGACAACACACACACACACACACACACCGACAACACACACACACACACCGACAACACACACACACACACACACCGACAACACACACACACACACCGACAACACACACACACAGACAACACACACACACACACACACACACACCGACAACACACACACACACACACACCGACAACACACACACACACAACACACACACACACACACACACACACCGACAACACACACACACACACACCGACAACACACACACACACACCTACCACACACACACACACACCGACAACACACCGACAACACACACACACACACCGACAACACACACACACTGACAACACACACACACACACACACACCGACAACACACACACACACACACACACCGACAACACACACACACACACCGACAACACACACACACACACACCGACACACACACACACACACACCGACAACACACACACACACACACCGACAACACACACACACACACACACCGACAACACACACACACACACACCGACAACACACACACACACACCTACCACACACACACACACACCGACAACACACCGACAACACACACACACACACCGACAACACACACACACCGACAACACACACACACACACACACACACACCGACAACACACACACACACACATACACCGACAACACACACACACACACACCGACAACACACACACACACACCTACCACACACACACACACACCGACAACACACCGACAACACACACACACACACCGACAACAGACACACACCGACAACACACACACACACACACCGACAACACACACACACACACACCGACAACACACACACACACACACTGACAACACACACACACACACCGACAACACACACACACACACACCGACAACACACACACACAAACACCGACAACACACACACACACCGACAACACACACACACACAACACACACACACCGACAACACACACACACACACACACACACCGACAACTCACACACACCGACAACACACACACACACACACACCGACAACACACACACACACACCGACAACACACACACACACACACCGACAACACACACACAAACACCGACAACACACACACACACACACACACCAACAACACACACACACACACCGACATCACAAACACACACACCGACAACACACACACACACCGACAACACACACACACCTACCACACACACACACACACACACAACGACAACACACACACACCGACAAGACACACACACACACACCGACAACACACACACACACACCGACAACACACACACACACACAACACACACACACACCGACAACACACACACACACACACCGACAACACACACACACACACCGACAACACACACACACACACACCGACAACACACCGACAACACACACACACACACACCGACAACACACACACACCGACAACACACACACACACACACACCGACAACACACACACACACACACCGACAACACACACACACACACACTGACAACACACACACACACGCACCGACAACACACACACACCGACAACACACACACACACACACACCGACAACACACACACACACACACACACCGACAACACACACACACACACCGACAACACACACACACACACACCGACAACACACACACACACACACCGACAACACACACACACACATACCGACAACACACACACAAAACACACACACACCGACAACACACACACACACACCGACAACACACACACACACCGACAACACACACACACACACACCGACAACACACACACACACCGACAACACACACACACACACCGACAACACACACACACACACCAACAACACACACACACACACCGACAACACACACACACACACACACCAGCAACACACTCACACACACCGACACACACACACACACACACACCGACAACGCACACACACACCGACAACACAGACACACACACACACCGACAACACACACACACACACACACACCAGCAACACACTCACACACACCGACAACACACACACACACACACACCGACAACGCACACACACACAGACAACACACACACACACACACACACCGACAACACACACACACACACACACCGACAACACACACACACACAACACACACACACACACACACACACACACCGACAACACACACACACACACACCGACAACACACACACACACACACTGACAACACACACACACACACCGACAACACACACACACACACACCGACAACACACACACACAAACACCGACAACACACACACACACCGACAACACACACACACACAACACACACACACCGACAACACACACACACACACACACACACCGACAACTCACACACACACACACCGACACACACACACACACACACACCGACAACACACACACACACACCGACACACACACACACACACACCGACAACACACACACAAACACCGACAACACACACACACACACACACACACCAACAACACACACACACACACCGACATCACAAACACACACACCGACAACACACACACACACCGACAACACACACACACCTACCACACACACACACACACACACAACGACAACACACACACACCGACAAGACACACACACACACACCGACAACACACACACACACACCGACAACACACACACACACACAACACACACACACACCGACAACACACACACACACACACCGACAACACACACACACACACCGACAACACACACACACACACACCGACAACACACCGACAACACACACACACACACACCGACAACACACACACACCGACAACACACACACACACACACACCGACAACACACACACACACACACCGACAACACACACACACACACACTGACAACACACACACACACGCACCGACAACACACACACACCGCACACACACACACACACACCGACAACACACACACACACACCGACAACACACACACACACACACCACAACACACACACACACACACCACACCGACAACACACACACACACACCGACAACACACACACACACACACCGACAACACACACACACACACACCGACAACACACACACACACATACCGACAACACACACACAAAACACACACACACCGACAACACACACACACACACCGACAACACACACACACACCGACAACACACACACACACACACCGACAACACACACACACACCGACAACACACACACACACACACACACCGACAACACACACACACACACACCAACAACACACACACACACACCGACAACACACACACACACACACACCAGCAACACACTCACACACACCGACAACACACACACACACACACACCGACAACGCACACACACACCGACAACACAGACACACACACACACCGACAACACACACACACACACACACACCAGCAACACACTCACACACACCGACAACACACACACACACACACACCGACAACGCACACACACACAGACAACACACACACACACACACACACCGACAACACACACACACACACACACCGACAACACACACACACACAACACACACACACACACACACACACACACCGACAACACACACACACACACACCGACAACACACACACACACACCTACCACACACACACACACACCGACAACACACCGACAACACACACACACACACCGACAACACACACACACCGACAACACACACACACACACACACACCGACAACACACACACACACACACACACCGACAACACACCACACACACCGACAACACACACACACACACCGACAACACACACACACACACACCGACAACACACACACACACACACCGACAACACACACACACACACACACCAACAACACACACACACACACACCGACAACAGACACACACCGACAACACACACACACACACACCGACAACACACACACACACACACCGACAACACACACACACACACACTGACAACACACACACACACACCGACAACACACACACACACACACCGACAACACACACACACAAACACCGACAACACACACACACACCGACAACACACACACACACAACACACACACACCGACAACACACACACACACACACACCGACAACTCACACACACACACACCGACAACACACACACACACACACACCGACAACACACACACACACACCGACAACACACACACACACACACCGACAACACACACACAAACACCGACAACACACACACACACACACACACCAACAACACACACACACACACCGACATCACACACACACACACCGACAACACACACACACACCGACAACACACACACACCTACCACACACACACACACACACACAACGACAACACACACACACCGACAAGACACACACACACACACCGACAACACACACACACACACCGACAACACACACACACACACAACACACACACACACCGACAACACACACACACACACACCGACAACACACACACACACACCGACAACACACACACACACACACCGACAACACACCGACAACACACACACACACACACCGACAACACACACACACCGACAACACACACACACACACACACCGACAACACACACACACACACACCGACAACACACACACACACACACTGACAACACACACACACACGCACCGACAACACACACACACCGACAACACACACACACACACACAACGACAACACACACACACACACACACACCGACAACACACACACACACACACACCGACAACACACACACACACACACCGACAACACACACACACACACACCGACAACACACACACACACACACCGACAACACACACACAAAACACACACACACCGACAACACACACACACACACCGACAACACACACACACACCGACAACACACACACACACACACCGACAACACACACACACACCGACAACACACACACACACACACACACCGACAACACACACACACACACACCAACAACACACACACACACACCGACAACACACACACACACACACACCAGCAACACACTCACACACACCGACAACACACACACACACACACACCGACAACGCACACACACACCGACAACACAGACACACACACACACCGACAACACACACACACACACCGACAACACACACACACACTGACAACACACACACACACACCGACAACACACACACACACACACACCGACAACACACACACCGACAACACACACACACAGACAACACACACACACACACACCGACAACACACACACACTCACCGACAACACACACACACAGACAACACACACACACACACACACACCGACAACACACACACACACACACACCGACAACACACACACACACACACCGACAACACACACACACACCTACCACACACACACACACACACAGACAACACACCGACAACACACACACACACACCGACAACACACACACACACACTGACAACACACACACACACACACACCGACAACACACACACACACACCGACAACACACACACACAGACAACACACACACACACACACACACCGACAACACACACACACACACACACCGACAACACACACACACACACACCGACAACACACACACACACCTACCACACACACACACACACACAGACAACACACCGACAACACACACACACACACCGACAACACACACACACCGACAACACACACACACACACACACCGACAACACACACACACACACACACACCGACAACACACACACACACACACCGACAACACACACACACACACCGACAACACACACACACACACATACCGACAACACACACACACACACACACCGACAACACACACACACACACACCGACAACACACACACACACAACACACACACACCGACAACACACACACACACACACACCGACAACACACACACACACACACAGGCAACACACACACACCGACAACACACACTCACACACACACCGACAACACACACACACACACACACACACACACACACACACACACCGACAACACACACACACACACCGACAACACACACACACACACCGACAACACACACACACACACACCGACAACACACACACACACACCGACAACACACACACACACACACACACCAACAACACACACACACACACCGACAACACACACACACACACCGACAAAACACACACACACACCGACAACACACACACACAGACAACACACACACACACCGACAACACACACACACACCGACAACACACACACACACAACACACACACACACACACACACACACACACCGACAACACAAACACACACACACCGACAACACACACACACACACCGACAACACACACACACACCTACCACACACACACACACACCGACAACACACCGGCACACACACACACACACCGACAACACACACACACCGACAACACACACACACACACACACCGACAACACACACACACACACACACACACCGACAACACACACACACACACACCGACAACACACACACACACACCGACAACACACACACACACACACCGACAACACACACACACACCGACAACAAACACACACACACCGACAACACACACACACACAACACACACACACCGACAACACACACACACACACACACACACACACCGACAACACACACACACACACACCGACAACACACACACACACACACCGACAACACACACTCACACACACACCGACAACACACACACACACACACACACACACACACACACACCGACAACACACACACACACACCGACAACACACACACACACACACACACCGACAACACACACACACACACCGACAACACACACACACACACCGACAACACACACACACCGACAACACACACACACACACACACCGACAACACACACACACACACACACACCGACAACACACACACACACACACCGACAACACACACACACACACCGACAACACACACACACACACCGACAACACACACACACACACACCGACAACACACACACACACACACCGACAACACACACACACACACCGACAACACACACACACACAACACACACACACCGACAACACACACACACACACACACACCGACAACACACACACACACACACACAGACAACACACACACACACACACACCGACAACACACACTCACACACACACCGACAACACACACACACACACACACACACACACACACACCGACAACACACACACACACACCGACAACACACACACACACACACCGACAACACACACACACACACACCGACAACACACACACACACACCGACAACACACACACACACACACACACACACACCAACAACACACACACACACACCGACAACACACACACACACACCGACAACACACACACACACACCGACAACACACACACACAGACAACACACACACACACCAACAACACACACACACACCGACAACACACACACACACAACACACACACACACACACACACACACACACCGACAACACAAACACACACACACCGACAACACACACACACACACCGACAACACACACACACACCTACCACACACACACACACACCGACAACACACCGACACACACACACACACACCGACAACACACACACACCGACAACACACACACACACACACACCGACAACACACACACACACACACACCGACAACACACACACACACACACCGACAACACACACACACACACCGACAACACACACACACACACACCGACAACACACACACACACACACCGACAACAAACACACACACACCGACAACACACACACACACAACACACACACACCGACAACACACACACACACACACACCGACAACACACACACACACACACCGACAACACACACACACACACACACCGACAACACACACACACACACCGACAACACACACACACACACACCGACAACACACACACACACACACCGACAACACACACACACACACACCGACAACACACACACAAAACACACACACACCGACAACACACACACACACACCGACAACACACACACACACCGACAACACACACACACACACACCGACAACACACACACACACCGACAACACACACACACACACACACACCGACAACACACACACACACACACCAACAACACACACACACACACCGACAACACACACACACACACACACCAGCAACACACTCACACACACCGACAACACACACACACACACACACCGACAACGCACACACACACCGACAACACAGACACACACACACACCGACAACACACACACACCGACAACACACACACACACTGACAACACACACACACACACCGACAACACACACACACACACACCGACAACACACACACCGACAACACACACACACAGACAACACACACACACACACACCGACAACACACACACACTCACACCGACAACACAGACACACACACACACCGACAACACACACACACACACACACACACACCGACAACACATACACACACACTGACAACACACACACACACACACCGACAACACACACACACACACCGACAACACACACACACAGACAACACACACACACACACACACACCGACAACACACACACACACACACACACCGACAACACACACACACACACCGACAACACACACACACACCTACCACACACACACACACACACAGACAACACACCGACAACACACACACACACACCGACAACACACACACACCGACAACACACACACACACACACACCGACAACACACACACACACACACACACCGACAACACACACACACACACACCGACAACACACACACACACACCGACAACACACACACACACACACCGACAACACACACACACACACACCGACAACACACACACACACACACCGACAACACACACACACACAACACACACACACCGACAACACACACACACACACACACACACACACACACACACACACACACACACACACACACCTACCACACACACACACACACCGACAACACACCGGCACACACACACACACACCGACAACACACACACACCGACAACACACACACACACACACACCGACAACACACACACACACACACACACACCGACAACACACACACACACACACCGACAACACACACACACACACCGACAACACACACACACACACACCGACAACACACACACACACCGACAACAAACACACACACACCGACAACACACACACACACAACACACACACACCGACAACACACACACACACACACACACACACACCGACAACACACACACACACACACCGACAACACACACACACACACACCGACAACACACACTCACACACACACCGACAACACACACACACACACACACACACACACACACACACCGACAACACACAAACACACCGACAACACACACACACACACACACACCGACAACACACACACACACACCGACAACACACACACACACACCGACAACACACACACACCGACAACACACACACACACACACACCGACAACACACACACACACACACACACCGACAACACACACACACACACACCGACAACACACACACACACACCGACAACACACACACACACACCGACAACACACACACACACACACCGACAACACACACACACACACACCGACAACACACACACACACACCGACAACACACACACACACAACACACACACACCGACAACACACACACACACACACACACCGACAACACACACACACACACAGACAACACACACACACACACACACCGACAACACACACTCACACACACACCGACAACACACACACACACACACACACACACACACACACCGACAACACACACACACACACCGACAACACACACACACACACACCGACAACACACACACACACACACCGACAACACACACACACACACCGACAACACACACACACACACACACACACACACCAACAACACACACACACACACCGACAACACACACACACACACCGACAACACACACACACACACCGACAACACACACACACAGACAACACACACACACACCAACAACACACACACACACCGACAACACACACACACACACACACACACACACACACACACACACACACCGACAACACAAACACACACACACCGACAACACACACACACACACCGACAACACACACACACACCTACCACACACACACACACACCGACAACACACCGACACACACACACACACACCGACAACACACACACACCGACAACACACACACACACACACACCGACAACACACACACACACACACACCGACAACACACACACACACACACCGACAACACACACACACACACCGACAACACACACACACACACACCGACAACACACACACACACACACCGACAACAAACACACACACACCGACAACACACACACACACAACACACACACACCGACAACACACACACACACACACACCGACAACACACACACACACACACACCGACAACACACACACACACACACACCGACAACACACACACACACACCGACAACACACACACACACACACCGACAACACACACACACACACACCGACAACACACACACACACACACCGACAACACACACACAAAACACACACACACCGACAACACACACACACACACCGACAACACACACACACACCGACAACACACACACACACACACCGACAACACACACACACACCGACAACACACACACACACACACACACCGACAACACACACACACACACACCAACAACACACACACACACACCGACAACACACACACACACACACACCAGCAACACACTCACACACACCGACAACACACACACACACACACACCGACAACGCACACACACACCGACAACACAGACACACACACACACCGACAACACACACACACCGACAACACACACACACACTGACAACACACACACACACACCGACAACACACACACACACACACCGACAACACACACACCGACAACACACACACACAGACAACACACACACACACACACCGACAACACACACACACTCACACCGACAACACAGACACACACACACACCGACAACACACACACACACACACACACACACCGACAACACATACACACACACTGACAACACACACACACACACACCGACAACACACACACACACACCGACTACACACACACACAGACAACACACACACACACACACACACCGACAACACACACACACACACACACACCGACAACACACACACACACACCGACAACACACACACACACCTACCACACACACACACACACACAGACAACACACCGACAACACACACACACACACCGACAACACACACACACCGACAACACACACACACACACACACCGACAACACACACACACACACACACACCGACAACACACACACACACACACCGACAACACACACACACACACCGACAACACACACACACACACACCGACAACACACACACACACACACCGACAACACACACACACACACACCGACAACACACACACACACAACACACACACACCGACAACACACACACACACACACACACACACAACACACACACACACACACACACACACACACCTACCACACACACACACACACCGACAACACACCGCACACACACACACACACCGACAACACACACACACCGACAACACACACACACACACACACCGACAACACACACACACACACACACACACGACAACACACACACACACACACCGACAACACACACACACACACCGACAACACACACACACACACACCGACAACACACACACACACCGACAACAAACACACACACACCGACAACACACACACACACAACACACACACACCGACAACACACACACACACACACACACACACACCGACAACACACACACACACACACCGACAACACACACACACACACACCGACAACACACACTCACACACACACCGACAACACACACACACACACACACACACACACACACACACCGACAACACACACACACACACCGACAACACACACACACACACACACACCGACAACACACACACACACACCGACAACACACACACACACACCGACAACACACACACACCGACAACACACACACACACACACACCGACAACACACACACACACACACACACCGACAACACACACACACACACACCGACAACACACACACACACACCGACAACACACACACACACACCGACAACACACACACACACACACCGACAACACACACACACACACACCGACAACACACACACACACACCGACAACACACACACACACAACACACACACACCGACAACACACACACACACACACACACCGACAACACACACACACACACACACAGACAACACACACACACACACACACCGACAACACACACTCACACACACACCGACAACACACACACACACACACACACACACACACACACCGACAACACACACACACACACCGACAACACACACACACACACACCGACAACACACACACACACACACCGACAACACACACACACACACCGACAACACACACACACACACACACACACACACCAACAACACACACACACACACCGACAACACACACACACACACCGACAACACACACACACACACCGACAACACACACACACAGACAACACACACACACACCAACAACACACACACACACCGACAACACACACACACACAACACACACACACACACACACACACACACACCGACAACACAAACACACACACACCGACAACACACACACACACACCGACAACACACACACACACCTACCACACACACACACACACCGACAACACACCGACACACACACACACACACCGACAACACACACACACCGACAACACACACACACACACACACCGACAACACACACACACACACACACCGACAACACACACACACACACACCGACAACACACACACACACACCGACAACACACACACACACACACCGACAACACACACACACACACACCGACAACAAACACACACACACCGACAACACACACACACACAACACACACACACCGACAACACACACACACACACACACCGACAACACACACACACACACACCGACAACACACACACACACACACACCGACAACACACACACACACACCGACAACACACACACACACACACCGACAACACACACACACACACCGACAACACACACACACACACACCGACAACACACACACAAAACACACACACACCGACAACACACACACACACACCGACAACACACACACACACCGACAACACACACACACACACACCGACAACACACACACACACCGACAACACACACACACACACACACACCGACAACACACACACACACACACCAACAACACACACACACACACCGACAACACACACACACACACACACCAGCAACACACTCACACACACCGACAACACACACACACACACACACCGACAACGCACACACACACCGACAACACAGACACACACACACACCGACAACACACACACACCGACAACACACACACACACTGACAACACACACACACACACCGACAACACACACACACACACACCGACAACACACACACCGACAACACACACACACAGACAACACACACACACACACACCGACAACACACACACACTCACACCGACAACACAGACACACACACACACCGACAACACACACACACACACACACACACACCGACAACACATACACACACACTGACAACACACACACACACACACCGACAACACACACACACACACCGACTACACACACACACAGACAACACACACACACACACACACACCGACAACACACACACACACACACACACCGACAACACACACACACACACCGACAACACACACACACACCTACCACACACACACACACACACAGACAACACACCGACAACACACACACACACACCGACAACACACACACACCGACAACACACACACACACACACCGACAACACACACACACACACACACACCGACAACACACACACACACACACCGACAACACACACACACACACCGACAACACACACACACACACACCGACAACACACACACACACACACCGACAACACACACACACACACACCGACAACACACACACACACAACACACACACACCGACAACACACACACACACACACACACACCGACAACACACACACACACACACAGACAACACACACACACACACACCGACAACACACACTCACACACACACCGACAACAAACACACACACACACACCGACAACACACACACACACACACACACCGACAACACACACACACACACCGACAACACACACACACACACACCGACAACACACACACACACACACCGACAACACACACACACACACACCGACAACACACACACAAAACACACACACACCGACAACACACACACACACACCGACAACACACACACACACCGACAACACACACACACACACACCGACAACACACACACACACACACACACACCGACAACACACACACACACACACACACCAACAACACACACACACACACCGACAACACACACACACACACACACCAGCAACACACTCACACACACCGACAACACACACACACACACACCGACAACGCACACACACACCGACAACACAGACACACACACACACCGACAACACACACACACACACCGACAACACACACACACACTGACAACACACACACACACACCGACAACACACACACACACACACCGACAACACACACACCGACAACACACACACACAGACAACACACACACACACACACCGACAACACACACACACTCACACCGACAACACAGACACACACACACACACACCGACAACACACACACACACACACACACACACCGACAACACACACACACACACTGACAACACACACACACACACACCGACAACACACACACACACACCGACAACACACACACACAGACAACACACACACACACACACCGACAACACACACACACACACACACCTACCACACACACACACACACACACAACGACAACACACACACACCGACAAGACACACACACACACACCGACAACACACACACACACACCGACAACACACACACACACACAACACACACACACACCGACAACACACACACACACACACCGACAACACACACACACACACCGACAACACACACACACACACCGACAAAACACACACACACACCGACAACACACACACACAGACAACACACACACACACCGACAACACACACACACACCGACAACACACACACACACAACACACACACACACACACACACACACACACCGACAACACAAACACACACACACCGACAACACACACACACACACCGACAACACACACACACACCTACCACACACACACACACACCGACAACACACCGGCACACACACACACACACCGACAACACACACACACCGACAACACACACACACACACACACCGACAACACACACACACACACACACACACCGACAACACACACACACACACACCGACAACACACACACACACACCGACAACACACACACACACACACCGACAACACACACACACACCGACAACAAACACACACACACCGACAACACACACACACACAACACACACACACCGACAACACACACACACACACACACACACACACCGACAACACACACACACACACACCGACAACACACACACACACACACCGACAACACACACTCACACACACACCGACAACACACACACACACACACACACACACACACACACACCGACAACACACACACACACACCGACAACACACACACACACACACACACCGACAACACACACACACACACCGACAACACACACACACACACCGACAACACACACACACCGACAACACACACACACACACACACCGACAACACACACACACACACACACACCGACAACACACACACACACACACCGACAACACACACACACACACCGACAACACACACACACACACCGACAACACACACACACACACACCGACAACACACACACACACACACCGACAACACACACACACACACCGACAACACACACACACACAACACACACACACCGACAACACACACACACACACACACACCGACAACACACACACACACACACACACAGACAACACACACACACACACACACCGACAACACACACTCACACACACACCGACAACACACACACACACACACACACACACACACACACCGACAACACACACACACACACCGACAACACACACACACACACACCGACAACACACACACACACACACCGACAACACACACACACACACCGACAACACACACACACACACACACACACACACAACAACACACACACACACACCGACAACACACACACACACACCGACAACACACACACACACACCGACAACACACACACACAGACAACACACACACACACCAACAACACACACACACACCGACAACACACACACACACACACACACACACACACACACACACACACACCGACAACACAAACACACACACACCGACAACACACACACACACACCGACAACACACACACACACCTACCACACACACACACACACCGACAACACACCGACACACACACACACACACCGACAACACACACACACCGACAACACACACACACACACACACCGACAACACACACACACACACACACCGACAACACACACACACACACACCGACAACACACACACACACACCGACAACACACACACACACACACCGACAACACACACACACACACACCGACAACAAACACACACACACCGACAACACACACACACACAACACACACACACCGACAACACACACACACACACACACCGACAACACACACACACACACACCGACAACACACACACACACACACACCGACAACACACACACACACACCGACAACACACACACACACACACCGACAACACACACACACACACACCGACAACACACACACACACACACCGAAAACACACACACACAACACACACACACCGACAACACACACACACACACCGACAACACACACACACACCGACAACACACACACACACACACCGACAACACACACACACACCGACAACACACACACACACACACACACCGACAACACACACACACACACACCAACAACACACACACACACACCGACAACACACACACACACACACACCAGCAACACACTCACACACACCGACAACACACACACACACACACACCGACAACACACACACACACCGACAACACAGACACACACACACACCGACAACACACACACACCGACAACACACACACACACTGACAACACACACACACACACCGACAACACACACACACACACACCGACAACACACACACCGACAACACACACACACAGACAACACACACACACACACACCGACAACACACACACACTCACACCGACAACACAGACACACACACACACCGACAACACACACACACACACACACACACACCGACAACACACACACACACACTGACAACACACACACACACACACCGACAACACACACACACACACCGACAACACACACACACAGACAACACACACACACACACACACACCGACAACACACACACACACACACACACCGACAACACACACACACACACCGACAACACACACACACACCTACCACACACACACACACACACAGACAACACACCGACAACACACACACACACACCGACAACACACACACACCGACAACACACACACACACACACACCGACAACACACACACACACACACACACCGACAACACACACACACACACACCGACAACACACACACACACACCGACAACACACACACACACACACCGACAACACACACACACACACACCGACAACACACACACACACACACCGACAACACACACACACACAACACACACACACCGACAACACACACACACACACACACACACACACACACACACACACACACACACACACACACACCTACCACACACACACACACACCGACAACACACCGGCACACACACACACACACCGACAACACACACACACCG
>NW_027675682.1:0-2500 GCF_965601325.2 Salmo salar
AAACAACACACACACACACAACACACACACACACACACCGACAACACACACACACACACACCGACAACACACACACACACACACCGACAACACACACACACACACCGACAACACACACACACACACACCGACAACACACACACACACACACCGACAACACACACACACAACACCACACACACACACACACACACCGACAACACACACACACACACACACACCGACAACACACACACACACACACACACACACACACACACACACACACCGACAACACACACACACACACACATCGACAACACACACACACACACACACCAGCAACACACACACACACACCGAAACACACACACACACACACCCACACCACACACACACCGACAACACACACACACACACACACCGACAACACACACACACACACAACCGACAACACACACACACACACACTGACAACACACACACACACACACCGACAACACACACACACACACCACAACACGACAACACACACACACACACACACACACACACACCGACAACACACACACACACACACACCGACAACACACACACACCGACAACACACACACACACACACACACTCAGACAACACACACACCGACAACACACACACACACAACACACACACACACCGACAACACACACACACACACACCGACAACACACACACACACACACACGACAACACACACACACACACCGACAACACAACACACACACACACACCGACAACACACACACACATACACACCGACACACACACACACACACCGACAACACACACACACACACACACACACACACACCGACAACACACACACACACCGACAACACACACACACACACACCGCCAACACACACACACACACCGCCAACACACACACACACACACCGACAACACATAAACACACACACACCGACAACACACACACACACACAGACAACACACACACACACACACCGACAACACACACACACACACACACACCGACAACACACACACACCGACAACACACACACACACACACACCGACAACACACACACACACACACACCGACAACACACACACACACACACACTGACAACACACACACACACACACCGACAACACACACACACACACACCGACAACTCACACACACACACACACACACACACACACACACACACACACACCGACAACACACACACACACCGACAACACACACACACACACACCGACAACACACACACACACAACACACACACACACACACCAACAACAAACACACACCGACAACACACACACACACACCGACAACACACACACACACACACCGACAACACACACACACACACCGACAACAGACACACACACACACCGACAACACACACACACACAAACACCACACACACACACAACATACACACACACACACCGACAACACACACACACACACACACACCGACAACACACACACACACACACCGACAACACACACACACACACACCGACAACACACACACACACACACCGACAACACACACACACACACACCGACAACACACACACACACACACCGACAACACACACACACACACACACCGACAACACACACACACCGACAACACACACACACACACCGACAACACACACACACACCGACAACACACACACACACACACACCGACAACACACACACACACACACCGACAACACATAAACACACACACACCGACAACACACACACACACACACTGACAACACACACACACACACACCGACAACACACACACACACCGACAACACATAAACACATACACACACAGACAACACACACACACACACCGACAACACACACACACACACCGACAACACACCGACAACACACACACACACACACCGACAACACACACACACACACCGACAACACACACACACACACACCGACAACACACACACACACACACCGACAACACACACACACACACACCGACAACACACACACACACACACCGGCAACACACACACACACCGACAACACACACACACACACACACACACACACCGACAACACACACACACACACACCGACAACACACACACACACACACTGACAACACACACACACACCGACAACACACCGACAACACACACACACACACACCGACAACACACACACACACCGACAACACACACACACACACACCGACAACACACGCACACACACCGGCAACACACACACACACACACACCGACAACACACACACACACACACACACACACACACACACACACACACACACACACACACACACACACACACACACACACACACACACACACACGACCACACACACACACACACACACACACCGACAACACACACACACACAAACAACACACACACACACAACACACACACACACACACCGACAACACACACACACACACCGACAACACACACACACACACACCGACAACACACACACACA
>NW_027675682.1:7500-35000 GCF_965601325.2 Salmo salar
ACAACACACACACACCGACAACACACACACACACACACACACTCAGACAACACACACACCGACAACACACACACACACAACACACACACACACCGACAACACACACACACACACACCGACAACACACACACACACACACTGACAACACACACACACACACCGACAACACACACACACACACACACCGACAACACACACACACATACACACCGACAACACACACACACACCGACAACACACACACACACACACACACACACACACACACCGACAACACACACACACACCGACAACACACACACACACACACCGCCAACACACACACACACACCGCCAACACACACACACACACACCGACAACACATAAACACACACACACCGACAACACACACACACACACAGACAACACACACACACACACACCGACAACACACACACACACACACACACCGACAACACACACACACCGACAACACACACACACACACACACACCGACAACACACACACACACACACACCGACAACACACACACACACACACACTGACAACACACACACACACACACCGACAACACACACACACACACACCGACAACTCACACACACACACACACACACACACACACACACCGACAACACACACACACACCGACAACACACACACACACACACCGACAACACACACACACACAACACACACACACACACACCAACAACAAACACACACCGACAACACACACACACACACCGACAACACACACACACACACACCGACAACACACACACACACACACCGACAACAGACACACACACACACCGACAACACACACACACACAAACACCACACACACACACAACATACACACACACACACCGACAACACACACACACACACACACACCGACAACACACACACACACACACCGACAACACACACACACACACACCGACAACACACACACACACACACCGACAACACACACACACACACACCGACAACACACACACACACACACCGACAACACACACACACACACACACCGACAACACACACACACCGACAACACACACACACACACCGACAACACACACACACACCGACAACACACACACACACACACACCGACAACACACACACACACACACCGACAACACATAAACACACACACACCGACAACACACACACACACACACTGACAACACACACACACACACACCGACAACACACACACACACCGACAACACATAAACACATACACACACAGACAACACACACACACACACCGACAACACACACACACACACCGACAACACACCGACAACACACACACACACACACCGACAACACACACACACACACACCGACAACACACACACACACACCGCCAACACACACACACACACACCGACAACACACACACACACCGACAACACACACACACACACACACACCGACAACACACACACACACACCGACAACACACACACACACACACACCGACAACACACACACACACACCGACAACACACACACACACACAACACACACACACACACCGACAACACACACACACACACACACACACCGACAACACACACACACACCGACAACACACACACACACACACCGACAACACACACACACACACACCGACAACACACACACACACACACCGACAACAGACACACACACACACCGACAACACACACACACACAAACACCACACACACACACAACATACACACACACACACCGACAACACACACACACACACACACACCGACAACACACACACACACACACCGACAACACACACACACACACACCGACAACACACACACACACACACCGACAACACACACACACACACACCGACAACACACACACACACACACCGACAACACACACACACACACACACCGACAACACACACACACCGACAACACACACACACACACCGACAACACACACACACACCGACAACACACACACACACACACACCGACAACACACACACACACACACCGACAACACATAAACACACACACACCGACAACACACACACACACACACTGACAACACACACACACACACACCGACAACACACACACACACCGACAACACATAAACACATACACACACAGACAACACACACACACACACCGACAACACACACACACACACCGACAACACACCGACAACACACACACACACACACCGACAACACACACACACACACACCGACAACACACACACACACACCGCCAACACACACACACACACACCGACAACACACACACACACCGACAACACACACACACACACACACACCGACAACACACACACACACACCGACAACACACACACACACACACACCGACAACACACACACACACACCGACAACACACACACACACACAACACACACACACACACCGACAACACACACACACACACACACACACACACACACACACACACACACCGACAACACACACACACACACATCGACAACACACACACACACACAAACACCAGCAACACACACACACACACCGACAACACACACACACACACACCGACAACACACACACACCGACAACACACACACACACACACTCAGACAACACACACACCGACAACACACACACACACAACACACACACACACCGACAACACACACACACACACACCGACAACACACACACACACACACTGACAACACACACACACACACCGACAACACACACACACACACACCGACAACACACACACACATACACACCGACAACACACACACACACCGACAACACACACACACACACACACACACACACACACACCGACAACACACACACACACCGACAACACACACACACACACACCGACAACACACACACACACACCGACAACACACACACACACACACCGACAACACATAAACACACACACACCGACAACACACACACACACACAGACAACACACACACACACACACCGACAACACACACACACACACACCGACAACACACACACACCGACAACACACACACACACACACACACCAACAACACACACACACATACACCGACAAAAAACACACACACACACACACACTGACAACACACACACACACACACCGACAACACACACACACACACACCGACAACACACACACACACACACACACACACACACACACTGACAACACACACACACACCGACAACACACACACACACACACACCGACAACACACACACACACACCGAAAACACACACACACACACACCGACAACACACACACACACACACACCGACAACACACACACACACACACACTGACAACACACACACACACACACACACCGACAACACACACACACACACAGACAACACACACACACACACACCGACAACACACACACACACACCGACAACACACACACACCGACAACACACACACACACACACACACCGACAACACACACACACACACACCGACAACACACACACACACACACACTGACAACACACACACACACACACCGACAACACACACACACACACACCGACAACTCACACACACACACACACACACACACACACCGACAACACACACACACACCGACAACACACACACACACACACCGACAACACACACACACACAACACACACACACACACACCAACAACACACACACACCGACAACACACACACACACACCGACAACACACACACACACACACCGACAACACACACACACACACCGACAACAGACACACACACACACACCGACAACACACACACACAAACAACACACACACACACAACACACACACACACACACCGACAACACACACACACACACACACACCGACACACACACACACACACACACACACACACACACACACACACACCGACAACACACACACACACACATCGACAACACACACACACACACAAACACCAGCAACACACACACACACACAGACAACACACACACACACACACCCACAACACACACACACCGACAACACACACACACACACACCGACAACACACACACACACACACACCGACAACACACACACACAGACACACTGACAACACACACACACACACACCGACAACACACACACACACCGACAACACACACACACACACACACACACACACACACCGACAACACACACACACACCGACAACACACACACACACACACAGCGACAACACACACACACACACCGAAAACACACACACACACACACCGACAACACACACACACACACACACCGACAACACACACACACACACACACTGACAACACACACACACACACACACACCGACAACACACACACACACACACCGACAACACACACACACACACCGACAACACACACACACACACAACACACACACACACACCGACAACACACACACACACACACACCGACAACACACACACACACACACACACACACACACACACACACACACACACGACACACACACACACACATCGACAACACACACACACGCAAACACCAGCAACACACACACACACCCGAAAACACACACACACACACACCCACAACACACACACACCGACAACACACACACACACCGACAACACACACACACACACACCGACAACACACACACACACACACACTGACAACACACACACACACACCGACAACACACACACACACACACCGACAACACACACACACACACACACACCGACAACACACACACACACACACACCGACAACACACACACACCGACAACACACACACACACAAACACACTCAGATAACACACAGACCGACAACACACACACACACAACACACACACACACCGACAACACACACACACACACACCGACAACACACACACACACACACTGACAACACACACACACCGACAACACACACACACACACACACCGACAACACACACACACATACACACCGACAACACACACACACACCGACAACACAACACACACACACACACACACACACACACACACACCGACAACACACACACACACCGACAACACACACACACACACACCGACAACACACACACACACACCGCCAACACACACACACACACACCGACAACACATAAACACACACACACCGACAACACACACACACACACAGACAACACACACACACACACACCGACAACACACACACAGACACACCGACAACACACACACACCGACAACACACACACACACACACACACACACACCGACAACACACACACACACCGACAACACACACACACACACACACTGACAACACACACACACACCGACAACACACACACACACACACACCGACAACTCACACACACACACACACACACACACACACACCGACAACACACACACACACCGACAACACACACACACACACCGACAACACACACACACACAACACACACACACACACACCGACAACACACACACACACACACACCGACAACACACACACACACACCGACAACACACACACACACCGACAACACACACACACACACCGACAACAGACACACACACACCTACAACACACACACACACAAACAACACACACACACACACACCGACAACACACACACACACACACACACCGACAACACACACACACACACACCGACAACACACACACACACACACCGACAACACACACACACACACACCGACAACACACACACACACACACCGACAACACACACACACACACCGACAACACACACACACACACAACACACACACACACACCGACAACACACACACACACACACACCGACAACACACACACACACACACACACACACACACACACCGACAACACACACACACACACACACCGACAACACACACACACACACACCGACAACACACACACACACACACCGACAACACACACACACACACACCGACAACACACACACACACACACCGACAACACACACACACACACACCGACAACACACACACACACACACACCGACAACACACACACACCGACAACACACACACACACACCGACAACACACACACACACCGACAACACACACACACACACACACCGACAACACACACACACACACACCGACAACACATAAACACACACACACCGACAACACACACACACACACACTGACAACACACACACACACACACCGACAACACACACACACACCGACAACACATAAACACATACACACACAGACAACACACACACACACACCGACAACACACACACACACACCGACAACACACCGACAACACACACACACACACACCGACAACACACACACACACACACCGACAACACACACACACACACCGCCAACACACACACACACACACCGACAACACACACACACACCGACAACACACACACACACACACACACCGACAACACACACACACACACCGACAACACACACACACACACACACCGACAACACACACACACACACCGACAACACACACACACACACAACACACACACACACACCGACAACACACACACACACACACACCGACAACACACACACACACACACACACACACACACACACACACACACACACACACACCGACAACACACACACACACACATCGACAACACACACACACACACAAACACCAGCAACACACACACACACACCGACAACACACACACACACACACCGACAACACACACACACCGACAACACACACACACACACACTCAGACAACACACACACCGACAACACACACACACACAACACACACACACACCGACAACACACACACACACACACCGACAACACACACACACACACACTGACAACACACACACACACACCGACAACACACACACACACACACCGACAACACACACACACATACACACCGACAACACACACACACACCGACACACACACACACACACACACACACACACACACACACACCGACAACACACACACACACCGACAACACACACACACACACACCGACAACACACACACACACACCGACAACACACACACACACACACCGACAACACATAAACACACACACACCGACAACACACACACACACACAGACAACACACACACACACACACCGACAACACACACACACACACACCGACAACACACACACACCGACAACACACACACACACACACACACCAACAACACACACACACATACACCGACAAAAAACACACACACACACACACACTGACAACACACACACACACACACCGACAACACACACACACACACACCGACAACACACACACACACACACACACACACACACACACTGACAACACACACACACACCGACAACACACACACACACACACACCGACAACACACACACACACACCGAAAACACACACACACACACACCGACAACACACACACACACACACACCGACAACACACACACACACACACACTGACAACACACACACACACACACACACCGACAACACACACACACACACAGACAACACACACACACACACACCGACAACACACACACACACACCGACAACACACACACACCGACAACACACACACACACACACACACCGACAACACACACACACACACACCGACAACACACACACACACACACACTGACAACACACACACACACACACCGACAACACACACACACACACACCGACAACTCACACACACACACACACACACACACACACACCGACAACACACACACACACCGACAACACACACACACACACACCGACAACACACACACACACAACACACACACACACACACCAACAACACACACACACCGACAACACACACACACACACCGACAACACACACACACACACACCGACAACACACACACACACACCGACAACAGACACACACACACACACCGACAACACACACACACAAACAACACACACACACACAACACACACACACACACACCGACAACACACACACACACACACACACCGACAACACACACACACACACACACACACACACACACACACACACACACACCGACAACACACACACACACACATCGACAACACACACACACACACAAACACCAGCAACACACACACACACACAGACAACACACACACACACACACCCACAACACACACACACCGACAACACACACACACACACACCGACAACACACACACACACACACCGACAACACACACACACAGACACACTGACAACACACACACACACACACCGACAACACACACACACACCGACAACACACACACACACACACACACACACACACACCGACAACACACACACACACCGACAACACACACACACACACACACCGACAACACACACACACACACCGAAAACACACACACACACACACCGACAACACACACACACACACACACCGACAACACACACACACACACACACTGACAACACACACACACACACACACACCGACAACACACACACACACACACCGACAACACACACACACACACCGACAACACACACACACACACAACACACACACACACACCGACAACACACACACACACACACACCGACAACACACACACACACACACACACACACACACACACACACCGACAACACACACACACACACATCGACAACACACACACACGCAAACACCAGCAACACACACACACACCCGAAAACACACACACACACACACCCACAACACACACACACCGACAACACACACACACACACACCGACAACACACACACACACACACCGACAACACACACACACACACACACTGACAACACACACACACACACCGACAACACACACACACACACACCGACAACACACACACACACACACACACACACCGACAACACACACACACACACACACCGACAACACACACACACCGACAACACACACACACACAAACACACTCAGATAACACACACACCGACAACACACACACACACAACACACACACACACCGACAACACACACACACACACACCGACAACACACACACACACACACTGACAACACACACACACCGACAACACACACACACACACACCGACAACACACACACACATACACACCGACAACACACACACACACCGACAACACAAACACACACACACACACACACACACACACACACACCGACAACACACACACACACCGACAACACACACACACACACACCGACAACACACACACACACACCGCCAACACACACACACACACACCGACAACACATAAACACACACACACCGACAACACACACACACACACAGACAACACACACACACACACACCGACAACACACACACAGACACACCGACAACACACACACACCG
Source organism: Salmo salar (assembly GCF_965601325.2). Lineage (NCBI taxonomy): Eukaryota > Metazoa > Chordata > Actinopteri > Salmoniformes > Salmonidae > Salmo > Salmo salar. The sequence continues at coordinate 16,905 of NW_027675682.1, forward strand.
ACAACACACACACACACACACACACACACACCGACAACACACACACACACCGACAACACACACACACACACACACTGACAACACACACACACACCGACAACACACACACACACACACACCGACAACTCACACACACACACACACACACACACACACACCGACAACACACACACACACCGACAACACACACACACACCGACAACACACACACACACAACACACACACACACACACCGACAACACACACACACACACACACCGACAACACACACACACACACCGACAACACACACACACACCGACAACACACACACACACACCGACAACAGACACACACACACCTACAACACACACACACACAAACAACACACACACACACACACCGACAACACACACACACACACACACACCGACAACACACACACACACACACCGACAACACACACACACACACACACACCGACAACACACACACACACACACCGACAACACACACACACACACACCGACAACACACACACACACACCGACAACACACACACACACACAACACACACACACACACCGACAACACACACACACACACACACCGACAACACACACACACACACACACACACACACACACACCGACAACACACACACACACACATCGCCAACACACACACACACAAACACCAGCAACACACACACACACACACACACAGACAACACACACACACACACACCCACAACACACACACACCGACAACACACACACACACACACCGACAACACACACACACACACACCGACAACACACACACACACACACACTGACAACACACACACACACACACCGACAACACACACACACACACACCGACAACACACACACACACACACACACCGACAACACACACACACACACACACCGACAACACACACACACCGACAACACACACACACACACACACACTCAGACAACACACACACCGACAACACACACACACACAACACACACACACACCGACAACACACACACACACACACCGACAACACACACACACACACACTGACAACACACACACACACACACCGACAACACACACACACACACACCGACAACACACACACACATACACACCGACAACACACACACACACCGACACACACACACACACACACACACACACACACACACACACACACACACACACACACACCGACAACACACACACACACCGACAACACACACACACACACCGACAACACACACACACACACACCGACAACACACACACACACACACACTGACAACACACACACACACACACACCGACAACACACACACACACACACCGACAACACACACACACACACACACCGACAACACACACACACCGACAACACACACACACACACCGACAACACACACACACACCGACAACACACACACACACACACACCGACAACACACACACACACACACCGACAACACATAAACACACACACACCGACAACACACACACACACCGACAACACACACACACACCGACAACACACACACACACACCGACAACACACACACACACACACACACACCGACAACACACACACACATCGACAACACACACACACACCGACAACACACACACACACACCGACAACACACACACACACACACACCAACAACACACACACACCGACAACACACACACACACACCGACAACACACACACACACACACCGACAACACACACACACACACCGACAACAGACACACACACACACACCGACAACACACACACACAAACAACACACACACACACAACACACACACACACACACCGACAACACACACACACACACACACACCGACAACACACACACACACACACACACACACACACACACACACACACCGACAACACACACACACACACATCGACAACACACACACACACACAAACACCAGCAACACACACACACACACAGACAACACACACACACACACACCCACAACACACACACACCGACAACACACACACACACACACCGACAACACACACACACACACACCGACAACACACACACACAGACACACTGACAACACACACACACACACACCGACAACACACACACACACCGACAACACACACACACACACACACACACACACACACACACCGACAACACACACACACACCGACAACACACACACACACACACACCGACAACACACACACACACACCGAAAACACACACACACACACACCGACAACACACACACACACACACACCGACAACACACACACACACACACACTGACAACACACACACACACACACACACCGACAACACACACACACACACACCGACAACACACACACACACACCGACAACACACACATACACACAACACACACACACACACCGACAACACACACACACACACACACCGACAACACACACACACACACACACACACACACACACACACCGACAACACACACACACACACATCGACAACACACACACACGCAAACACCAGCAACACACACACACACACCCGAAAACACACACACACACACACCCACAACACACACACACCGACAACACACACACACACACACCGACAACACACACACACACACACCGACAACACACACACACACACACACTGACAACACACACACACACACCGACAACACACACACACACACACCGACAACACACACACACACACACACACACACCGACAACACACACACACACACACACCGACAACACACACACACACACACCGACAACTCACACACACACACACACACACACACACACCGACAACACACACACACACCGACAACACACACACACACACACCGACAACACTAACACACACACACCAACAACACACACACACCGACAACACACACACACACACCGACAACACACACACACACACACCGACAACACACACACACACACCGACAACAGACACACACACACACACCGACAACACACACACACAAACAACACACACACACACAACACACACACACACACACCGACAACACACACACACACACACACACCGACAACACAACACACACACACACACACACACACACACACACACACACACCGACAACACACACACACACACATCGACAACACACACACACACACAAACACCAGCAACACACACACACACACAGACAACACACACACACACACACCCACAACACACACACACCGACAACACACACACACACACACCGACAACACACACACACACACACCGACAACACACACACACAGACACACTGACAACACACACACACACACACCGACAACACACACACACACCGACAACACACACACACACACACACACACACACACACCGACAACACACACACACACCGACAACACACACACACACACACACCGACAACACACACACACACACCGAAAACACACACACACACACACCGACAACACACACACACACACACACCGACAACACACACACACACACACACTGACAACACACACACACACACACACACACCGACAACACACACACACACACACCGACAACACACACACACACACCGACAACACACACACACACACAACACACACACACACACCGACAACACACACACACACACACACCGACAACACACACACACACACACACACACACACACACACACACACACACCGACAACACACACACACACACATCGACAACACACACACACGCAAACACCAGCAACACACACACACACACCCGAAAACACACACACACACACACCCACAACACACACACACCGACAACACACACACACACACACCGACAACACACACACACACACACCGACAACACACACACACACACACACTGACAACACACACACACACACCGACAACACACACACACACACACCGACACACACACACACACACACACACACACCGACAACACACACACACACACACACCGACAACACACACACACCGACAACACACACACACACAAACACACTCAGATAACACACACACCGACAACACACACACACACAACACACACACACACCGACAACACACACACACACACACCGACAACACACACACACACACACTGACAACACACACACACCGACAACACACACACACACACACACCGACAACACACACACACATACACACCGACAACACACACACACACCGACAACACACACACACACACACACACACACACACACACACACACCGACAACACACACACACACCGACAACACACACACACACACACCGACAACACACACACACACACCGCCAACACACACACACACACACCGACAACACATAAACACACACACACCGACAACACACACACACACACAGACAACACACACACACACACACCGACAACACACACACACACACACCGACAACACACACACACCGACAACACACACACACACACACACACACACACACCGACAACACACACACACACCGACAACACACACACACACACACACTGACAACACACACACACACCGACAACACACACACACACACCGACAACTCACACACACACACACACACACACACACACACCGACAACACACACACACACCGACAACACACACACACACCGACAACACACACACACACAACACACACACACACACACCGACAACACACACACACACACACACCGACAACACACACACACACACCGACAACACACACACACACCGACAACACACACACACACACCGACAACAGACACACACACACCTACAACACACACACACACAAACAACACACACACACACACACCGACAACACACACACACACACACACCGACAACACACACACACACACACCGACAACACACACACACACACACACACCGACAACACACACACACACACACCGACAACACACACACACACACACCGACAACACACACACACACACCGACAACACACACACACACACAACACACACACACACACCGACAACACACACACACACACACACCGACAACACACACACACACACACACACACACACACACCGACAACACACACACACACACATCGCCAACACACACACACACAAACACCAGCAACACACACACACACACACACACAGACAACACACACACACACACACCCACAACACACACACACCGACAACACACACACACACACACCGACAACACACACACACACACACCGACAACACACACACACACACACACTGACAACACACACACACACACACCGACAACACACACACACACACACCGACAACACACACACACACACACACACCGACAACACACACACACACACACACCGACAACACACACACACCGACAACACACACACACACACACACACTCAGACAACACACACACCGACAACACACACACACACAACACACACACACACCGACAACACACACACACACACACCGACAACACACACACACACACACTGACAACACACACACACACACACCGACAACACACACACACACACACCGACAACACACACACACATACACACCGACAACACACACACACACCGACAACACACACACACACACACACACACACACACACACACACACACACACACACACACCGACAACACACACACACACCGACAACACACACACACACACCGACAACACACACACACACACACCGACAACACACACACACACACACACTGACAACACACACACACACACACACCGACAACACACACACACACACACCGACAACACACACACACACACACACCGACAACACACACACACCGACAACACACACACACACACCGACAACACACACACACACCGACAACACACACACACACACACACCGACAACACACACACACACACACCGACAACACATAAACACACACACACCGACAACACACACACACACCGACAACACACACACACACCGACAACACACACACACACACCGACAACACACACACACACACACACACACCGACAACACACACACACATCGACAACACACACACACACCGACAACACACACACACACACCGACAACACACACACACACACACACCGACAACACACACACACACACCGACAACACACACACACACACACCGACAACACATAAACACACACACACACCGACAACACACACACACACACACACCGACAACACATAAACACACACACACACCGACAACACACACACACACACACCGACAACACACACACACACACCGACAACACACCGACAACACACACACACACACACCGACAACACACACACACACACCGACAACACACACACACACACACACCGACAACACACACACACACACACACCGACAACACACACACACACCGACAACACACACACACACACCGGCAACACACACACACACACCGACAACACACACACACACACACACCGACAACACACACACACACACACACACACACACACACACACACACACACATACACACACACACACACACACACACACCGACAACACACACACACACACCGACAACACACACACACACAAACAACACACACACACACAACACACACACACACACACCGACAACACACACACACATACACACCGACAACACACACACACACCGACAACACACACACACACACACACACACACACACACACACACACACACACACACACACACACCGACAACACACACACACACCGACAACGAACACACACACACCTACAACACACACACACACACCGACAACACACACACACACACCGACAACACATAAACACACACACACCGACAACACACACACACACACAGACAACACACACACACACACACCGACAACACACACACACACACACCGACAACACACACACACCGACAACACACACACACACACACACCAACAACACACACACAGACACACCGACAACACACACACACACACACACTGACAACACACACACACACACACACCGACAACACACACACACACACACCGACAACACACACACACACACACACACACACACACCGACAACACACACACACACCGACAACACACACACACACACACACCGACAACACACACACACACACACCGACAAACACACACACACACACACCGACAACACACACACACACACACACTGACAACACACACACACACACACACCGACAACACACACACACACACACCGACAACACACACACACACACACACTGACAACACACACACACCGACAACACACACACACACACCGACAACACACACACACACCGACAACACACACACACACACACACCGACAACACACACACACACACACCGACAACACATAAACACACACACACCGACAACACACACACACACACACCGACAACACACACACACACCGACAACACACACACACACACCGACAACACACACACACACACACACACACCGACAACACACACACACACCGACAACACACACAAACACCGACAACACACACACACACACCGACAACACACACACACACACACACCGACAACACACACACACACACCGACAACACACACACACACACACCGACAACACATAAACACACACACACACCGACAACACACACACACACACACCGACAACACATAAACACACACACACACCGACAACACACACACACACACACCGACAACACACACACACACACCGACAACACACCGACAACACACACACACACACACACCGACAACACACACACACACACCGACAACACACACACACACACACACCGACAACACACACACACACACACCGACAACACACACACACACCGACAACACACACACACACACCGGCAACACACACACACACACCGACAACACACACACACACACACACCGACAACACACACACACACACACACACACACACACACACACACACATACACACACACACACACACACACACACCGACAACACACACACACACACCGACAACACACACACACACAAACAACACACACACACACAACACACACACACACCGACAACACACACACACACACACACACCGACAACACACACACACACACACCGACAACACACACACACACACACCGACAACACACACACACACACCGACAACACACACACACACACACCGACAACACACACACACCGACAACACACACACACCGACAACACACACACACACCGACAACACACACACACACACACACCGACAACACACACACACACACAGACAACACATAAACACACACACACCGACAACACACACACACACACACTGACAACACACACACACACACACCGACAACACACACACACACACCGACAACACATAAACACACACACACACCGACAACACACACACACACACCGACAACACACACACACACACACCGACAACACACACACACACACACCGACAACACACACACACACCGACAACACACACACACACACACCGACAACACACACACACACACACACCGACAACACACACACACCGACAACACACACACACACACCGACAACACACACACACACACCGACAACACACACACACACACACACCGACAACACACACACACACACACCGACAACACATAAACACACACACACCGACAACACACACACACACACACTGACAACACACACACACACACACCGACAACACACACACACACACACACACCGACAACACACACACACACCGACAACACACACACACACACCGACAACACACACACACACACACCGACAACACACACACACACCGACAACACACACACACACCGACAACACACACACACACACCGACAACACACACACACACACACACCGACAACACACACACACACACCGACAACACACACACACACACCGACAACACATAAACACACACACACACCGACAACACACACACACACACACCGACAACACATAAACACACACACACACCGACAACACACACACACACACCGACAACACACACACACACACCGACAACACACCGACAACACACACACACACACACCGACAACACACACACACCGACACACACACACACACACACACACACCGACAACACACACACACACACACCGACAACACACACACACACACACCGACAACACACACACACACACCGGCAACACACACACACACACACCGACAACACACACACACACACACACACCGACAACACACACACACACACACACACACACACACACACACACACACACACACACACCGACAACACACACACACACACACCGACAACACACACACACACAAACAACACACACACACACAACACACACACACACACACCGACAACACACACACACACACACCGACAACACAAACACACACACACCGACAACACACACACACACACCGACAACACACACACACACACAACACACACACACACACCGACAACACACACACACACACACACCGACAACACACACACACACACACACACACACACACACACACACACACACCGACAACACACACACACACACATCGACAACACACACACACACAAACACCAGCAACACACACACCCACACCGACAACACACACACACACACACCCACAACACACATACACCAACAACACAAAAACACACACACACACCGACAACACACACACACACACACCGACAACACACACACACACACACACTGACAACACACACACACACACACCGACAACACACAAACACACACACCGACAACACACACACACACACACACACACCGACAACACACACACACACACACACCGACAACACACACACCGACAACACACACACACACACACACACTCAGACAACACACACACCGACAACACACACACACACAACACACACACACACCGACAACACACACACACACACACCGACAACACACACACACCGACAACACACACACACACCGACAACACACACACACACACACACCGACAACACACACACACACACACTGACAACACACACACACACACCGACAACACACACACACACACACCGACAACACACACACACATACACACCGACAACACACACACACACCGACAACACACACACACACACACACACACACACACACACCGACAACACACACACACACCGACAACACACACACACACACACCGACAACACACACACACACACCGACAACACACACACACACACACCGACAACACACACACACACAAACAACACACACACACACAACACACACACACACACACCGACAACACACACACACACACACCGACAACACACACACACACACACCGACAACACACACACACACACACCGACAACACACACACACACACACCGACAACACACACACACCGACAACACACACACACACACCGACAACACACACACACACCGACAACACACACACACACACACACCGACAACACACACACACACACACACCGACAACACATAAACACACACACACCGACAACACACACACACACACACTGACAACACACACACACACACCGACAACACACACACACACACACACCGACAACACACACACACACCGACAACACACACACACACCGACAACACACACACACACACACACACACACACACACCGACAACACACACACACACACATCGACAACACACACACACACACAAACACCAGCAACACACACACACACACAGACAACACACACACACACACACCCACAACACACACACACCGACAACACACACACACACACACCGACAACACACACACACAGACACACTGACAACACACACACACACACACCGACAACACACACACACACACACACCGACAACACACACACACACACACACACACACCGACAACACACACACACACACACACCGACAACACACACACACCGACAACACACACACACACACACTCAGACAACACACACACCGACAACACACACACACACAACACACACACACACCGACAACACACACACACACACACCGACAACACACACACACACACACACACACACACCGACAACACACACACACACACACCGACAACACACACACACACACACTGACAACACACACACACACCGACAACACACCGACAACACACACACACACACACCGACAACACACACACACACCGACAACACACACACACACACACACACACCGACAACACACACACACACACACCGACAACACACGCACACACACCGGCAACACACACACACACACACACCGACAACACACACACACACACACACACACACACACACACACACACACACACACACACACACACACACACACACACACACACCGACCACACACACAGACACACACACACACCGACAACACACACACACACAAACAACACACACACACACAACACACACACACACACACCGACAACACACACACACACCGACAACACACACACACACACACACACACACACACACACACACACACACACACACACACACACACACACACACACACACACCGACCACACACACACACACACACACACACCGACAACACACACACACACAAACAACACACACACACACAACACACACACACACACACCGACAACACACACACACACACCGACAACACACACACACACACACCGACAACACACACACACACACACCGACAACACACACACACACACACCGACAACACACACACACACACACCGACAACACACACACACACACAACACACACACACACACCGACAACACACACACACACCGACAACACACACACACACACACACCGACAACACACACACACCGACAACACACACACACACACCGACAACACACACACACACCGACAACACACACACACACACACACCGACAACACACACACACACACACCGACAACACATAAACACACACACACCGACAACACACACACACACACACACTGACAACACACACACACACACACCGACAACACACACACACACCGACAACACATAAACACACACACACACAGACAACACACACACACACACCGACAACACACACACACACACCGACAACACACCGACAACACACACACACACACACCGACAACACACACACACACACCGACAACACACACACACACACACACTGACAACACACACACACACACACCGACAACACACACACACACCGACAACACATAAACACACACACACACAGACAACACACACACACACACCGACAACACACACACACACACCGACAACACACCGACAACACACACACACACACACCGACAACACACACACACACACCGACAACACACACACACACACACCGACAACACACACACACACACACCGACAACACACACACACACACACCGACAACACACACACACACACAACTCACACACACACACCGACAACACACACACACACACACACCGACAACACACACACACACACACACACACACACACACACACACACACACACACCGACAACACACACACACACACATCGACAACACACACACGCAAACACCAGCAACACACACACACACACCGAAAACACACACACACACACACCCACAACACAAACACACCGACAACACACACACACACACAGCGACAACAGACACACACACACACCGACAACACACACACACACACACACTGACAACACACACACACACACACCGACAACACACACACACACACACCGACAACACACACACACACACACACACACACCGACAACACACACACACACACACACCGACAACACACACACACCGACAACACACACACACACACACACACACACTCAGACAACACACACACCGACAACACACACACACACAACACACACACACACACCGACAACACACACACACACACACCGACAACACACACACACACACACTGACAACACACACACACACACCGACAACACACCGACAACACACACACACACACACCGACAACACACACACACACCGACAACACACACACACACACACCGACAACACACACACACACACACACACACACACACACACACACACACACACACACACACACAACACACACACACACACACCGACAACACACACACACACACACACCGACAACACACACACACACAAACAACACACACACACACAACACACACACACACACACCGACAACACACACACACACACCGACAACACACACACACACACACCGACAACACACACACACACACACCGACAACACACACACACACACACCGACAACACACACACACACAACACACACACACACCAACAACACACACACACCGACAACACACACACACACACCGACAACACACACACACACACACCGACAACACACACACACACACCGACAACAGACACACACACCGACAACACACACACACAAACAACACACACACACACAACACACACACACACACACCGACAACACACACACACACACACACACACCGACAACACACACACACACACACCGACAACACACACACACACACACACACCGACAACACACACACACACACACCGACAACACACACACACACACACCGACAACACACACACACACACCGACAACACACACACACACACAACACACACACACACACCGACAACACACACACACACACACACCGACAACACACACACACACACACACACACACACACACACACACACCGACAACACACACACACACACATCGACAACACACACACACACACAAACACCAGCAACACACACACACACACAGACAACACACACACACACACACCCACAACACACACACACCGACAACACACACACACACACACCGACAACACACACACACACACCGACAACACACACACACAGACACACTGACAACACACACACACACACACACCGACAACACACACACACACACACACCGACAACACACACACACACACACACACACACCGACAACACACACACACTCACACACCGACAACACACACACACACACACCGACAACACACACACACACACACCGACAACACACACACACACACACCGACAACACACACACACACACCAGCAACACACACACACCGACAACACACACACACACACACACCGACAACACACACACACACACACACACACACACACACACACACACACACACACACACACACACACACACACACACACACACACCGACAACACACACACACACACACACCGACAACACACACACACACAAACAACACACACACGCACAACACACACACACACACACCGACAACACACACACACACACACCGACAACACACACACACACACACCGACAACATACACACACACACAACTCACACACACACACCGACAACACACACACACACACACACCGACAACACACACACACACACACACACACACACACACACACACACACACACCGACAACACACACACACACACATCGACAACACACACACGCAAACACCAGCAACACACACACACACACCGAAAACACACACACACACACACACCCACAACACAAACACACCGACAACACACACACACACACACCGACAACACACACACACACACCGACAACACACACACACACACACACTGACAACACACACACACACACACCGACAACACACACACACACACACCGACAACACACACACACACACACACACACACCGACAACACACACACACACACCGACAACACATAAACACACACACACACCGACAACACACACACACACACACCGACAACACATAAACACACACACACACCGACAACACACACACACACACCGACAACACACACACACACACCGACAACACACCGACAACACACACACACACACACCGACAACACACACACACCGACAACACACACACACACACACACACACCGACAACACACACACACACACACCGACAACACACACACACACACACCGACAACACACACACACACACCGGCAACACACACACACACACCGACAACACACACACACACACACACACCGACAACACACACACACACACACACACACACACACACACACACACACACCGACAACACACACACACACACACCGACAACACACACACACACAAACAACACACACACACACAACACACACACACACACACCGACAACACACACACACACACACCGACAACACAAACACACACACACCGACAACACACACACACACACCGACAACACACACACACACACAACACACACACACACACCGACAACACACACACACACACACACCGACAACACACACACACACACACCACACACACACACACACACACACACACCGACAACACACACACACACACATCGACAACACACACACACACAAACACCAGCAACACACACACCCACACCGACAACACACACACACACACACCCACAACACACATACACCAACAACACAAAAACACACACACACACCGACAACACACACACACACACACCGACAACACACACACACACACACACTGACAACACACACACACACACACCGACAACACACAAACACACACACCGACAACACACACACACACACACACACACCGACAACACACACACACACACACACCGACAACACACACACCGACAACACACACACACACACACACACTCAGACAACACACACACCGACAACACACACACACACAACACACACACACACCGACAACACACACACACACACACCGACAACACACACACACCGACAACACACACACACACCGACAACACACACACACACACACACCGACAACACACACACACACACACTGACAACACACACACACACACCGACAACACACACACACACACACCGACAACACACACACACATACACACCGACAACACACACACACACCGACAACACACACACACACACACACACACACACACACACCGACAACACACACACACACCGACAACACACACACACACACACCGACAACACACACACACACACCGACAACACACACACACACACACCGACAACACACACACACACAAACAACACACACACACACAACACACACACACACACACCGACAACACACACACACACACACCGACAACACACACACACACACACCGACAACACACACACACACACACCGACAACACACACACACACACACCGACAACACACACACACCGACAACACACACACACACACCGACAACACACACACACACCGACAACACACACACACACACACACCGACAACACACACACACACACACACCGACAACACATAAACACACACACACCGACAACACACACACACACACACTGACAACACACACACACACACCGACAACACACACACACCGACAACACACACACACACCGACAACACACACACACACCGACAACACACACACACACACACACACACACACACACCGACAACACACACACACACACATCGACAACACACACACACACACAAACACCAGCAACACACACACACACACAGACAACACACACACACACACACCACAACACACACACACCGACAACACACACACACACACACCGACAACACACACACACACACACCGACAACACACACACACAGACACACTGACAACACACACACACACACACCGACAACACACACACACACACACACCGACAACACACACACACACACACACACACACCGACAACACACACACACACACACACCGACAACACACACACACCGACAACACACACACACACACACTCAGACAACACACACACCGACAACACACACACACACAACACACACACACACCGACAACACACACACACACACACCGACAACACACACACACACACAACACACACACACACACCGACAACACACACACACACACACACCGACAACACACACACACACACACACACACACACACACACACCACACACACACCGACAACACACACACACACACATCGACAACACACACACACACAAACACCAGCAACACACACACCCACACCGACAACACACACACACACACACCCACAACACACATACACCAACAACACAAAAACACACACACACACCGACAACACACACACACACACACCGACAACACACACACACACACACACTGACAACACACACACACACACACCGACAACACACAAACACACACACCGACAACACACACACACACACACACACACCGACAACACACACACACACACACACCGACAACACACACACCGACAACACACACACACACACACACACTCAGACAACACACACACCGACAACACACACACACACAACACACACACACACCGACAACACACACACACACACACCGACAACACACACACACCGACAACACACACACACACCGACAACACACACACACACACACACCGACAACACACACACACACACTGACAACACACACACACACACCGACAACACACACACACACACACCGACAACACACACACACATACACACCGACAACACACACACACACCGACAACACACACACACACACACACACACACACACACACCGACAACACACACACACACCGACAACACACACACACACACACCGACAACACACACACACACACCGACAACACACACACACACACACCGACAACACACACACACACAAACAACACACACACACACAACACACACACACACACACCGACAACACACACACACACACACCGACAACACACACACACACACACCGACAACACACACACACACACACCGACAACACACACACACACACACCGACAACACACACACACCGACAACACACACACACACACCGACAACACACACACACACCGACAACACACACACACACACACACCGACAACACACACACACACACACACCGACAACACATAAACACACACACACCGACAACACACACACACACACACTGACAACACACACACACACACCGACAACACACACAC